>NC_059146.1:3806456-4001456 GCF_020740605.2 Lemur catta
AAACAGTGAACACATTGAATTCTATTATTTTAGAAAGATTTGGAGAGTTTCACTTAAACTACTATATTTTGTCTTCTAAAAAATAATTTTGTCTTTGGAAAAGTGATCAAATTAAGATTGATAATTCAGATAAAAATTTAGTTTTTGTTCTGCGAGTAACATTATATGATTGTGTGGTATTTTATGAAAATCATTCATCTTTTTTTCTGTATCAGGCAAATTTAGAGTTTACTGCCTGATTCTACATGTAATCTGATTCTTCCAGTTCCCAGTGGACACTTTTCCCTTGTCTATAGATGCCATTATTTTTACATCACCCGTGAAACTTGAGAGATTCATAGAGTCCTTTGGAGTCACCCTGGTTATTAATTCAGCTAGGAGCTTTCTAAAGAGTTCATTATAGATGGTATTTGATAGTGAGCCCTCATTAAAATTTTTTTAGTGGTTAGTAGATATTGTGGATTGCCAGTGGATGTTCAGTTGGTTACCTTTTGCCCTCATGTGCTCCACTCCAGCAGCTGTTCTTTGGACATACCAGGCATGCTCGTATCTCAATATCCTTTACAGTTGCTTTTCCCTCTACCTGGAATGCTTTCTCCAGATATCTACATGGCTCACTTGCTCTCTGCCTTCAGATCTTTATGCAAATGTCATCTTAGGGAAGTCTTTCCTGATCACTTTATTTATAAATGCAACTTAAATCTCCTTCCTGTCCCTCTTTCTTACTTTTCTCCTTAGCAGCTGTCACTATCTGGCAGGCCATATGTTTTACTGCTTTGTTTGTCTGTCTCTCCTTTCCTAGAATATCAGTTCCATGAGAGCAGGAACTGTAACCATCTAGTTGGCTGCTGAAGTCATTGTACCTAAAACAGTACCTGGAATAAAGCAGATACTAAACTATTTCAATGAATGAAAGAAAACAGGAATGAATGAATGAATAAAAGTATAAATGGTTGAAATATGTATGAATAAATATGTAGATGAAGAATATTAATGATGATAGTAGCTTTAATTTTTGTGGGATAGAAATAAGGTAACCCATTATAAAATTGATTTTTTTTTAGGTATGGGTAATTTTTTTGCTAGTTTGCCTGGCAGTATTTGAGTTCAGTTGACGTCAGATGTTATTTAGTTACAGTAATGTTTGGAGTGCTATAAAATTTGAAATCAAATACATTTGTTACTTTTTTTAAAGTTTATTATCTATGAGGTAACAATTGTTTTCCAGATTTGATAGAGTTAAGCAGTAGAGGGGAGAGAAATTCTTAATGTTCTCTGATGCTATATCAAGTGTCCCTTTGTCACCCCAGTGATTTTTATGCTCTGGCTAAATGTATAGGGGTGGGATCTCTTTGTGTGTATGTGTGCACATAAATCCTAGAGGTACATGAAGTTTGATTTTCAAATCAAGTGACATTTTAGAGCCACTTAAATAGGTGAGTATACTTGTAGGTGTGGGACTCATCAGTCCCTTGGAGCCGTAGTAACTGTGCACTGGCGTAATCGGAACCGCTTTGACTCTGGGCAGCTGGGGACTGCTTCTTACACGCCCACGTTGAGAGTTTCAGTGCAGTTGATGGATTAGGAGTGTGGAAGGAAGCTTCGCATTCCTCACTGAGCACTTGAAAAGGCAGATGCTCGGACTCCTCCGAACCCATCAACCTACACCAACATACACACACTCCTACCTCCATGCATATGTGCACAGCCCAGATAGGCTGCTACCCAAAGTCTGAGGTAAAAATTAACTGTATTCTACAGACAGATGATGTTGAGCATATTAGAACCACTAGTTTGTGACTTCCTGAGGACCTGCCTGGTTCTGAGTTTTCTTCTCCTTTTTGAGTATGGGGATTACTGTTTCATGTTAGGGCAGTTCATCTAACAATAACTGCTTTGCCAAAACCTGCTTCTCTGCATTGCACAAGTGCTGCATTTATTTTATTCTATACTGTGTGCTTGTGTTCATCACTTTTATCTTTGTATTCTTTGCTTCCTGTAGCATGTTTGCTGGTGGTTTGTTTTCTCTGATATTTTGACCCATTGACATACTGGGGATTTTCTCATCTATAAGAAACTATTTTTAAAAGTTTGTTCCATCCCCTTTTCTTTCCAACTTAATGCACTAAGCATCACTTTAAAATTCCTTTGCTTCTAGAATTCTAACATATTTGTACCTTATGATTTCTGTTCCTTGATAAATTTTAAGTTTGTATTAAAATATTCAAGTTTACAGAAGCTATAGCCTTTATCTTGTACTTTCAGGCAAATGTTACAGTTCCTTATTTTTCAACAGCTTCGCAAAGGCTGAAAAATTTGCCTCGTACTTCCCTCAAAGCCAAACAGTTGCTTCAAACTTCATCTACAAAAAGAGGTAACTACAGCCTCTTACTAAGTTTAAAATTTCAGCAAATGGTGTAGTTAAATCTTATGCCTTTTGGCCTACTGAATCAGCGATGTCTGTAAGGCAGGTTTTAGTTTTTCTTTTAAGTGATGAAATAATGTGGATTTATTCTCTGTTATTTGGATAAATCCAGAGGAAACACATTTTCTGCAGAGGTATGTATTGGGTTGCTATTCTGAAAGGAGTAAATGATACTTAGAGAATTTACCGTTTTTCTTACCACTTAAAAGCAAAGGTCATTGTTTTAACTTAATGCCAACTGAACTAATAAATGCTTCAGAATGAACCAGATGTCCGACATTCTGTATGTTAATGTTTTTCCTTGGACTTCATTTTCTGGTTTTCCTTATCTGTAGGATAAAATGGGAACACTTTTCACATTAGAAGTTGATTGAAGTTAAATCACAATTTGTGGTTAACTGATATGTTGGAATGTTTATGGAGTGGTAGCTTTGTAAGAACTGAGTGTTGAAGAAATATATGAAGGTTGGACTCCAAAGTTATCCAATATTGGTTCCAAGACATTGGATGTATGGGCAGCTAGAAGGAAGTAGAATTGAGAGAAAACGGGGGATCAGATAGACCGGAAGTAATAAGAATAGAGTCCTCAGAGGAAATGGGATGGAACAAACATAGACAATGAGGAAAAATATTTCTCTTATCCAGAACATGTAGGTTCCCTGATAGCTTTACAACTCATTAAATAATAAAGATACATAAAAGAGATAAAGCACTAAAGAAAATTATGGGGAAAGAGGAAGTTCAAGATCTGATTTGTTGAAAAAAAGATTTGGTTAATATGGTTACAAAGGTACTATCAATAGAATAGATATTTTGGCAAATTCATTACTGTAAGTGTTTTAGCAATGATTTCGTGGACCAAGTATAATTTAAGGAAATAATTTTAGATAATAGAATCTGAAACAAAGTCAAATAGAAAAGTAGGATGTGTGAATGGTTTATATAATTTAAAATTTTTACTTAAAGATTTTATATTACACTCCTTATTAGGTTAGGGGGGGCAGTTGTTGTTCTGTTTTGTTTTATCTCTTATTCAACTTAATCTAGTCTGTCATATTTTCTGGTTGGTATTGTGGCTTAGGGATAAATCATTACTTCTCTGTAAATTCTAAACCAATTGAGAAATGGACACAGGTATAAGGTAAGATTTAAAATATTAGCATCATTACTGGTCAAGCTGAATTGGAGAACACCTCTTGGATCGAAGGCCAAAATGGATTTTCTAATTTCACCATCATATCTAGACTTTGGGAAAGAAGGGTCTACGTTGACTGTGGGAGTCTTTTCTCCTGTGGGGATGTGAGGCAGACAGGAGAGAGAGGCCACGTGTTCACAGGCACCCTAGGCACATTTAACCTGTCCAGTAAAGAAACGTGGATCAAGGGATGGTAAACTGTCACACAAGCCAATTCTTTCATTCTGGGGATGAGCATATACGATGTCCTAGAAAGTTAATGTGCCTATCATAAGGAGGGCTGGCAGGATCATGGGTAGAGGAAAAAGGTAGTTTCCTTAACAAATGGAAATGTAGTCACATTGATTTTAATTGCATTTTGTAGGAGCAGGTGTTTGAAGATGGTAAGGAAAGTATTAAATAAAAACTGTTGCCTGGCACAAACAACCACTCCATAAATACTTGTGGAATGACTACAGTCATGCCACTAAGGTCAAGAAAGGCTGGACACATTCCTTTTTGCATTTTCTTCTTGTAAATTTTTTGTGTTTTTTCAGCCCATCCCTCTCTAAGGAAAAGAATTCATTGTATGTTTTTAAGACTTCATAGACGTGACTGATTAAACTGCTTTGAGAAAGGACATTTTATTCATTCCCGATTGTTAGGAACTTAGTGAAGTAGTAGAGGTAAACAGGGTAGAGACCTCACCAAGTCAGGGGAAGAAAATGAAGAGTAGACAAAGTGAATGCAGAGATCAGGACAAATTAAAATAGGAACATACTTTCAGAATGTTAAAATTATAGCTATAAGACCTTTAAAGATAACCTAAGTCCAATCAACCTTGTATTTTCATTGTTCCCTGGCCCCCAAGTTTATAGATAGGTCAAAATGCTGCTACCACTAGAGGAAACATTCTTTTACAAGAGTAAAACTACAGCTTAGTGTGCCTTTTCAGATCCTCTCGTTTCCCTCAACTTACACATTAACCTTGTTAAAATATTTCTCTCCATACCTTGTTAAAGTATTTCTTACGGAGTTATAACATTTCTTTATATATTCTGGATACGAGTCCCATCTCAGATACATGATTGGCAAATAGTTTCTCCCATTCAGTGGGTTGTCCTTTCACTTTCTTCATGGTGCCCTTGGAAGCACAAAAGTTTTTTACTTTGATGAAGTGTAATTTATCACTTTTTCATTTTATGGATCCTGCTTTTGGTGTTAGAAACCAGTACCTAACCCAAGGTCATAAAGATTTACTCCTGTGTTTTCTTCTTTTTTAAAAAAAATATTTTTTTATTTTTATTTTTTTCTTCACCCTCCCCATTCCCAAAAATTATTTTTTTAAAGACAGAATCTTGCTCTGTCACCCAGGCTGGGACCTTGAACTCAGAGCTCAAGTGATCCTTCCACCTCAGCCTCCTGAGTAGCTAAGACTGCAAGCGTGTGCCAGCACTCCCAGCTAGTTTATTTTTTGCAGCAGCAGCATCAGCAAGCTCTTGCTGTTACCCAGGCTGGTCTTGAACCCCTGGCCTCAAGCTGTCCTGCTGCCTCAGCCTCCCAGAGCACTGGGATTACAGGTGTGAACCACTGCACCTGGCCTCCTATGTTTTCTTCTAAGAGCTTTATAGTTTTAGCTCCTACATTTAGGTCTGTGATCCATTGTTAGTTAATTTGTTTATGGTGTGAAGTGTAGGAGTCCAGCTTTATTCTTTAGTATGTGGATATCCAATTTTCTAGCAACATTTGCTGAAACCTCCCCCACTCTTATCTGGACTTCATTTTCTTTATCTCTAATGTCTCTGGTGTGTGCAATTTGGATCTTCCTCACAGTTTTTTTCTTAGCGTGAAGTTACCTGGAAGAGAGGTTTGGCTTGTTAATTTTAGGCGTTCATGGTTGTTCATGTTCCTCCCAGACTTTACAGTAGATCTCCTGTACTCACCCACTCTTGGAGTGTGCAAACTCCTCCCAGTTTCAGCTGCTGTTGAGCATTGCTTTCTGTGTGAGTAGTTATTGGTTATTTTGGAATGCTCAGGATGTTGAGATACTCCTCTGCTTCCTTCTGCACTGATGCTGACATGTGGTCTTCTAGTTGTCAGTGGCTTCTCCCTACCCATTCATATTTTGGGGTTCACAGAGTTACTCTGTCACCTGGTTTTATTGTAGCTGTTGTAACTGGGTTTTGGTTTGACTTTCCTAGTTGCTCTGTGTATTTAAGGTGGGATTTGGGGAAATTCATAAACTATGCCATTACCATCCTCTAAGAATCTTCATAAATCTGTTTCTTAATTTTGACATTTCCCCCCTTTCCTCACTAGGTACTAAAAGGGTAGTTATATAAGTTAGATAATTTATTAAACTAAAATGTAGTGACCTACATGATATAGGTATAAGTTTGCAGCTGTTTACATGTATTCTGTGTATTAATGCTAATGTGTCTCTTAAGTCTTGATATCTGGTATCTTGATACCTAGTTAATTCTTTGGTTTTTGAAAATGTGGCTATATAGTTAAAAACTTCTACCGGGGGGAGAGGTACCTAATGGATCTTCATAGTTCCTGAGTTGTATCTTTGTTTATGTATACATTTAGCTTTGGCACACCAAGGGTGGTTAAGATTTTCAGTTGAAAAAAATATATATTTTCAAAAAATTTACCTTTTAAAAGTGTTTATTGATGTTGGGATAATTATCTTGAAGACGGTTGGTTCCAAGGTTGTTTTCTATTTTTAGAATAAACTAGAAGATTAAACTGTGAATGTTTGCTGGTAGGTTGTTTATTCATGTACGTCAGTCTTTTTGTATTTATGGAAGAAAAGCTAGTGAAGTCCAATTCCCAGGGCTTTTTCTGCCTTTTATGTTTAATCTTTTCTGATAACTTACAAAATGTTTGTATGCTTACAGAAGAAATGGTGAGTCATGTACACTAATAGAAGAAGAAATCAAAGGTTTCTGTGCCATGTTATTTTTTTTTCTATGATTATTTGTCAGCAGTGACAAATTTAATGTGCTTTGGAATCATACCTTATAAAACCTGCCTAGGATGGTAGCCATACCAATAAACTTTCTGAGTCTAGTTGAAAATTAAATTGTTGAAAATAACATTTTAATTTCTACCCCCAGAGATGTTTCTCTTTTGGTTTTCAGTAAATACCAATCTGGGAATCAGGAGACCTGGTTTCAAGTCCTGACCTTCCTGCTTATAAGCTCAGTTGCCCTCTGTGGTTGTGGCAGTTTTCCTTCTCTCTACAGTGGGAGTCGGAATAGATAATCACTGGTAACTCTTAACAAGCATTCTTTTACTCTGTAATGAGAAAGTCATATTTAATTCATCTCTGTGGTCCTTAGCAATCAACTTATTTTTAAGCCCTTTTTATGTCAGTAACTTGTTATTATCATTAATGGTAATAGACCATTGAATAACTGGAATGATGTAACTTACTATATATAGTAAGGGATAGTTGACCAGGAAATATTTTTGTCCTTTTCTTTATTTGTTCATAATGGAATGCAAATGTATTTTAACAAATGACTTCTCCCCATTGGTCATCATGGCCAGTATTTGGCAATATGTGTATTTTTTATTGCTATACTATATATTTAGTGGACAAATTAGCCTTTAAGGAAAGTTGTAGTTTGGAGGACACTGCACTGTGAGGACAACCACTTGGAATATCTAATTTTTATATTGCTAGGCACATGTATTAGGTACATATATTACTTATAAAACATTTTATATTCAGGGAATATTTATCAAGCTAAAAACATATAATTTACTCAATTTTTCCATGTTAGGGTTGTTTTACATACCTGCCTGAACTATATAAATCTTAATTTGAAAACAAACTTGATGTTATTAAGTGCTTATTAAAAGACAAAAATAAATATTTTAAAAATATGAATCCTCATATTACCCACCATTCCATTTTAGAGATGACTGAACTTACACACCAAGGTTAGCATTCTTAGTCATATGTCAGTTTTATAAATAGAGTTCTAATTCTTACTCAGAGAGGATAACACTCCTTCATTTTATGCCTGAATCTAGTGTAATTCTTGGTGTCCAAAAAGAGTAAAACGAAATTATGTCCTGTCATAATTAATTTAGGCAATACAGCCGAACTTAATACTTAATTTATAAGGACAGCTTAGGAGACTGTCCCGGGTGGCATTGTTGCATATCTTTCCAGAATAGTCAGCTGGAGGAGGCTGAAAGGAGTCCTGTTCCTTAGATAAGGAAGGCACAGATACGATATGACAGTTTGTTTAATATTTTACATTTTACCAGTAGTTCACACACGTTACTCACTTGTTCTTAACAGCTAGCCTATATTTGCTGAGATTTGTTTTATTAGGTTTATACCTCTGTTTTTTTGAGCAATGCTATTGGTATTCTGTTTTTAATTTTGATTTCTATGTGTTCATTGCTAGTTTATGGAAACATAGTTGATTTTTGTCCGGTCCTGTGACCTTACTAAACTCACTTATTTCTAGAAGTTTTGGGGTTTTTTTTTGTTGTTGTTGTTGTTATTTGGATTTTGGTTGGTTTTTTTTTTTGTTTGTTTGTTTTTTAGATTTCTTAGGATTTTTCTTTGTAGATAATCATGGATACAGTTTCTTTCTTTCTAACCTATGCCTTTAATTTCCTTTTCTCATTTATTGCACTGGCTAGAATTTCCAGCACTCTGTTAAATAAGAGTAGTTAGAGTGTATGTCCTTACCTTGGTTTTCACATGTGGGAGCTAAAAACATTGATCTCATGGAGGTAGTGAGTAGAATGAGGGAGGGGTGGTGGGGGTGGGAGTGTGAAGAGAGATTGGTTGATGGGTACAAACATACAGTTAGACCAAAGGAATGAGTTCTAGTGTTCAATTTCACAGTAGGGTGACCATAGTTAACAACAATATATTGTATATTTCAAAATAGCTAGAAGAGATTTGAAATGTTCTCAACACAAAGAAATGATAAATGTCTGAGATGAAGTGTATCCTAAATACCCTGATTTTGATCATTACACACTATATGCATGTATCAAAATATATGTACCCCATAAATATGTACAAATATTATGTATCAGTCAAAAAAATGTTTAAAGAACATTTGTCATTCATGGGAGGAGGTCAGAATATCAACATTAGCAGGAGTTTGGAAGAAGTGGATTCCACTGCTCATGGATGAATGACTTTGAGGAGATCAAGACTTCAGTAGAGGAGATAACTGCAGACGTGGTGGAAATAGCAAGAGAACTAGAGTTAGAAATAGAGCCTGAAGATGTGATTGAATTGCTACAATCGTGTGATAAAACTTGATGAGGAGTTCTTATGAGTGAACAAAGAAAGTGGTTTCTTGAAATGGAATCTACTCCAAGTGAAGATGCTATGAACATTATTGAACTGACAGCAAAGGATTTAGAATATCACAGAAACTTAGTGCAGCAGCACATAAAGCAGCAGTAGGGTTTGAGAGGGTTGATCCAATTTGAAAGTTCTACTGTGGGATCCTTTTGATGTCTATCAAGCAGCATGGCATGCTACAGAGAAACCTTTTGTAAAAGGAAGAGTCAATTAATAAAGCAAACTTCGTCTTATTTTAAGAAATCTTCACAACCATCTCAGCCTTCAGCAACCGCCAATTCAGCCATCAATATTGAGGCAAGATTCTCCACCAGCAAAGATTATGATTCACTGAAGCCTCAGATGATCGTTAGCATTTTTTAGGAACAAAGTATTTTTAAATTAAGGTATGTTGTACATTGTTTTTTTAGAAATAATGCTATTGTACACTTAATACACTACAGGATAGTATGAGCATAACTTTTGTATGCACTGGGAAACCAAAAAATGTGTGTGACTCACTTTATTGAGATATTTGCTTTATTGTGGTTGTCTGGAACCAAACTTGTGATATCTCAGAAGTAGACCTGTATTCACCTTACATATAATGTTTTATAACAGATGAGTTGTGATAGTTTATGCTTTTTGAAGAATTGGTCCTTTTCATCCAAGTGGTCAAATTAATGTGTGTGGAATTGTTCCTAGTATTTCCTTATGATCCTTTTGATATCTTCAGGGTTGCAATAATAGCTCGTTTCATTCCTGATGTTGGTAATTTGTGTTTTCTTTTTTTTCTTTGTTAGGCTTGTCAATTTTGTTGACCTTTTTAAATAACCAACTCTTTGTTTCATTGATTTGTTTTCTCTATTTTTCTGTTTTCAATTTCATTGATTTCTGCTCTTTATTATTTCCTTCTGCTTTAATTTACTCTTCCTACATTCTTAAAGTAATAGATTATTAACTTAAAACTTTTCTTCTTCCTAATTATGCCCCATAAATTTCTATTTGTTCAATTCCATGTAGTTTTTAAATTTCTGTTGGAAAGTGTATTGTTTCGTTTTCAAGCGTTTAAAGATTTTCCCGTTATCCCTTGGTTACTACTTTCTATTAATAATTTCCTTTTATTATAATTAGAGAAGTACTCTTTGTAATTTCAATTCTTTTAACATTGTTGAGACTTGCTTTAAGGCCCAAGAAATCATCTACATTGATGTACGTTCTGTGGGCACTTGAAGAGTGCGTGTGTGGCTGTTGCTGGAGGGCAGCTTGGATCCTGCGTCTGAATGTCGGTTAGGTCCTGTGGTTGATGGTAGTGCTGAGTTCTGTGTCCTTGCTGATTTTCTGTCTAGCTCTGTCAGTTGTTGAGAGGGTGATACTGAGCTCTAATTATGGATTTGCCTGTTGTTCCTTTAAGTTCTATCAGTTTTTCCTTCGCATATTTACAGCTCTGTTGTTTACTACATATGCATTTAGGATTGTACGTCTTAGTAGTTTGACCCATCGTGTGTTACCCCTCTTTGTCTCTGGTAATATTCTTTCCTCTTACCTGGTATTAATATAGCCACTCTTGTTTTCCTTTATTGTTTGCATGATAGAATGTTTGCCATCCTTTTACTTTCAACCTCCTTATATTGTTATATTTGAAGTGAGTTTCTTGAAATATAACAATATAAGGTCATGTTTTGTAAAGTGTAGTGTAAAGTTAGTATAAAGACAGTGTAAAGTTAGGTCATGTTTTTGTTTTTTCATTCAGTCTGCCAAATGTCTCTCTTTTCATTGGTGTCTATAGGCCATTTACATTTTACGTAATTATTGATATGTTAGGGTTGACATCTGCCATTTTATTTGTTGTTTTCTGTTTGTTCTGTTTTCTTTTTCTTGCCTTCCCTGATGTTATTCAGACATTCTTTAGAATTCCATTTTGATTTATCTGTAGTGTATTTGAGGGTATATATTTGCATAATTAATGTAGTGGTTGCTCTAGGCATTATATATACAAATAACTTATAACAGTCTATTGGTATTGTCATTTTACAAATTTGAGTACAGTACATAAACCTTACCTTCCTTTATGTCCCTTTACCCAGCCCCATTTATAATTATCTTAACGACATACATTTCAGATCACACCATGTTTTAATTTTTACTTCAGCCCTCACATATCATTTTGAAAACTTGAAAGGGAAAGCCTGTCTATTTGCCTATGTGTTTGCTTACCCTGTTTTTCCTTTCTGGTATTCTAAAGTTCCTTCTTTTTATCACCTCCTTTGTGTTTAGAAAACTTTAGCCATCTATTTTGGGGTAGGTTTATTGGCTACAAGTTCTCTTAGTTTTCTTTTGTATGAGAATGTCTTGATTTTCCCTTAATTCTTGAGGGATATTTTCTCAGGGTATAGGATTGCCAATTCTTTTCTTTCAGTTCTTTGAAAAATATTGTGCTGGTTTATGATGAGAAATCCATTGTCATTAGAATTGATTTTCTTCAGTGGGTAAGCTGTTTCTCTCCCTGATTTCGAGATTTTTCCTTGTTTTAGTTTTCAGAAGTTTGATGTGTGTTGGCATGGATTTCTTTGGATTCATCTTGTTTGGTGTGTGCTCAGCTTCTAGAGTCCATAGGTTTATGTCCTTTGCCAGATTTGGAAAGTTTTTAACCGTTATTTCTCAGAGTACTTTTTTGGCCTCTTTCTCTCTTTGTCCTTTCCTTCAGGACTGTGATGACGTGCAGATGTTAAGATCTTTTTGTTAAAGCCCCATAGGTCCCTGAACCTCTGTTTTCAGTCTGTTTTCTCTGTGTTGTTCAGACTGGGTGATTTCTTTTGTTCTCTATTCTAGTTCACTTATTCTTTCCTCTGTTTTCTCCATTCTGTTGTTGAGCCCATCTAATGAGTTTTTTATTCTGGTTATTATATTTCTTTGGTTCTAAAATTTCCATTTGATTCTTCTTTGTATTTTCTATTGCTAAAATTTTATATTTTTGGATATTTCAACTGTGTTTGAAATTGCTCATTGAGCCAGTTTTATGATGCCTGCTTTAAAATCTTTGTCAAATAATTTTAACATCTCTGTCATCCTATCATCTTGGTGTTGATGTCTTTGATTATCTTCTTTTAATTCACTTTAAGCTCTTCTTGGTTCTTGGTATGATGAGTTATTTTTTATTAAAGTCTGGCCATTTTTAAATTGTATTCTGAGATTCTGGATCTTATTTAAATTTTCTTTTAGGTGTCTTTCTCTGATACCACTCTGCCACTTGTGGGTGGGGTATCAGCACAGCAGGGAGGAGGGGAAGCATTTTGTTAGTAGAAGCCCAGGTTCTCTGCTTGGTCTCTGTTTACACCGAAGGGGGAGGGGTCTGGCAGGTGCAGGTAGGGCTCCGACTCCCCACGTGATCTCCACTGACACTGTGGTGGGGGTGACTACTCTCTCTAGCCAGAGGATTAGGAAGGAGAACTTTCAGACCAGTGGTCCCCAACCTTTTTGGCACCAGGGACGGGTTTTATGGAAGACAATTTTTCCACCAGAGTGGGGCAAAGCTCAGGCGGTGATGTGTGTGGCCCAGTTCCTGACAGACCGGGAACCAGTGTGTTAGAAAGTAACTGTTCTATTCCAGCCAAATACGGCAGAAAAATACGTGGCTCCACCCACACCAGCGAAGGTCCGGCAAGGACCTAGGCTTTGTGAGGCTATGACAAGGCACCCCAGCACTCCTGCCAGGGAGGTATCAAAGAAGGCCACATAAGGAGCTGGCTGGGACTTTCATGCCTGCTGGCTGGCAATGAACCATGACCCCATGGTGTCATTGGAGACCTTGCAGAGAGCCTGGACTTCTGAACTGCCACCACCAACCCCCGCCCCGCACCGCCCCCCACAATAATAAAGTGCTCTTCCCCCTCCCCTTGGGTTGGTGTCAGCGGAGACCTAGTGGAAAGTGAGGACTTGGATGATTGCTCAGTGTTTCTTTGGGGGAGTGGGGGGATTGTTTTCATATTCTAGGCAACAATTTGGTACTCAACCATTTTTTCACCCCTAGAGTGTTCGCATGTGACCCAGGTTCATTGCTACAGTGAGACAGAATCCTGCAGTGCCTTTTCTTCTTTCTCTGTTGTGGGTTCCTAGCTGACTTGGTTAAAACACTGTGGTCAAGGACAGTTGTAATCCTCTGAATAAGGACTTGATTATTTAGAACTTACCAGTTACCATTTCTTTTATTAGCCCAGAAATATCCTTTATTCCTTGCATTGCTATAGAGTGCAGTTTCATGAATATAGATGTACTAGTGTGTAATCATCAGATGTAATATAAAGCAGTGGTCTCACTTATACTTGATTTCCACTGAAAACACTGATTTTTCTTTGCCATTCCAGTACCTTCTCCTGGCAAATTCCGCTCCCCTGCAGCACCATCTCCTTTGGCTCTCCGGCAACCAATGAAAGCATTTAGTAACCATGGCTCTGGTTCTCCTGGTAGCCAAGAAACAACACAGCTCACACAAACCACCTCCTCACCTGGGCCTCCCATGGTTCAGAACACGGTCTCAGCAAATCCTCCCAGCAATATCAACAGCACTACTCTAACAAGACCTGCAGGGACAACCCCCATGAGAAGTGGCTTGCCCAGACCCAGTGCCCCTTCTGCTGGGGGCATACCAGTGCCTCGCAGCAAACTTGCACAGCCTGTTCGCAGGTAAGTGGCAAATGCTCTGTTTCAGCGTTTTTGAGTATATGGAAGTTGGCAGACTGGAATCAGCCTGATCCATACATTTGGTAGTAAAGAGAGAGTCACGGTGGGCTCCCAGTAGAATTTTTAGTACAATTTGAATAAAGCATTAATTTATTGTTTTAAAGAAATCCTTGTTTGGGACATTATACCAGTTTGGTTCAGATTAAATTTGTCCAGATACATAACGTGATTAAGTATCTCAGAGGATTTCTAGAAAAAACTGTTGGAACCACTCAATTTGGTTGTGATATTTGTTCATTTTAAATATAATGGTATTCAGCATATAGTCCCAGTAATCAGGAAGATCATTTGAGGCCAGGAGTTTGAGACCAGTCTAGGTGATCTAGTGAGACCATGTCTCTTTAAAAAAAAAAAAAAAAATTCAATAAAGATGATAAAGGCAAGTTAGAATCTAGAGTGATAGTTAAGATACAACTTTTAGCTACTAAGTCTAATATGTAAGCATGCTTTTCACACCCTGTTAAAATTCAGAATTATCTGTGGAATTTATATAAATGTAGCGGCCTAAATTTTACCCCCAGAGAGTCTGTCTTAGTAGGTCTGGTATGAGGCCCAGAATCTGTGGGCGTGCTGTTTTTTTGTTTGCTTGTTTAATCTTCAAGTGATTCTGAACCCATACAGGTTGGGAACCATGCATCTGTAGACTTGATGTACCTTTCAAAAATGGGACTGTGACCATCAGTAAACTAAGGTGTCAACTATAATTAAACTGGAAATATTTATTTGCATGAAAAAAATGTTTTCATCTTGTAAGCATTTAAACTGAATTACCCCATACTGCCTTAATTCTAAGATAAACATTTTATTATCTCCAAATTCAACAGTAGAGTCCAACAGCTTTTTGCTCTGCACTGTGCTGAATAACTTACCTTGTTTAATCTTCACAGTAACATTAAGTAAGTAGGTGTTCTTACTACTTTTCAGAGGAGGATATTGAAATTTAATGAAATTAAGTAATTTGCCTAACGCCACACAACTAATGAGACCTTCAGGTCCAAGTACGGCTGACTTCACAGTCGTTTGAACCACCGTCCCGTACTTCCTCTCTAGTGAGGGTGACACTAAACCTCTAATACCACATTCATCATTCTGCCTCTCAAAAAAATACAGTAAGATTGGTTATCCATGTGGTTGGACAAGGTGAGATAATCTTTTCCCTTCTTGTAATCTAGTGGCTGTGTTAACATAAAGGGAAGTCATCTGGTGGTGCCTAATGAAACTTGAAAATTGTGAGAATGCCGAGTGTGGGGAGGTTGGTGCTGATAGCTATGCAGAGCTTTGGTCTTAGTAGTTCCCTGGAACAGCCTTCATAGGATCATGGTGCCACCTGAAAAGTAATTAATATATGTAAGAGATAGTATGGTAATATCATAAAGACATGCAAATGATGTAAAATTGCTTTATTTCAGATCCTTGCCAGCTCCTAAAACCTATGGTAGCATGAAAGATGACAGTTGGAAAGATGGCTGTTACTGACCAGCAGAGACAAGAATGCAGAGGTCCACGGCTTCATGGATACCCCTTCACCAGGCTACAAACAACTTTTATATGCAGACTGTTCAGATAAGACTCTTGGGATTTATAAAATCCCAGCCCTCTCTGTCTTAATTAGCACAAACTGGCAGAGATCATCAAACAGCACTTTAATGACATTTAACATCAGATGTGTTTGGTAATCATACAATCACTCTCCATGGAATCACTTTTAGTTTTGTTTACTAGAAACTAAGTTGATTTTTAAATATTTGACAGAGGCCAATATCTGGGCATATACCTAATGGATGCCAAAGAGAAATGCCCATTTGTAAATGAGAGAATACCTTTGTACACAAGAAAATGGTGAACTCAAGCTATCCAAAACTTCACATTCAACCTAATTTCCTGTATAAATAGTATCAATAAATATTTGTGTTAAAGAGAACTAATATTCTGACTAATTATCTAAACTATTTCACTAGTGTTTCACTAGTACTCCAGGAAGCTATAGATTGAGATTGGGGGGAAAGAGAGGAAGAAACCTGGACTAGAGATTTAAAACGTGATTCCTAAATTTAGAATTCCATAAATTATTTTTGCAGATTCATTAGAAAAATTACCGTTTTATTTCTTCTTAAGTTTTGGATGTAGCTCCCATATCACCACCACCAGATAGTTACAGCGAGCATCCGTCACGTCGCATTGACACATCAGACTTCTGCGTGTTTGTTTTGATGGCCAAAAGGGCTTAATATCAGTTGTACAATCTTTCTAGACTTTATAGTTCCTGGCTCAGGAAAGATGGCCTTTGCTATTGAAGCCAACTTCTTCACATGCTGTTATCTGTTACAGAACTAAGAGATCTTGTTTCTATCAGCAGGTTTTCATGATAGGAAAGAGCAAGTACTGTGTATCTTTATTCTTGATATATCAACACCTCAGTGCTTACAACCTGGAACAAAACCATACAGTAAGAGAGAGGGGGGGAAAAAATCTATGCACTTAACCTACACATCTCTAGTGATGACAGTTGTATTGTTGTTATTAAATGGTTATAACGGTCTGTTATGTGGTAGGAAAATATAGCCTGCTAAATGCTACTTAAGTTGATCTATTTTAAACTGAATAACTGCATAAAACATCTTTTGAAAATACTGTCCCTTTTGACTTAGTTTCTGCCTTACATCAATTTTGCATTTTTGGTAACAAACCAACATATAATTCTAGCCTGTTAAATACTTGCTCTCTAATGGCTCATATATATATCCTTAAAATCACCTATTTCAGTTTTATCAAGACTATTACCAGATTAAAACTTCCTTCTGTAACAGGCTTCTCATTTTTGATAGTGAGGTCTGTTTTTAAATACTTAATTTGAACAAAGGTCTAAAATATTGGCAGTTGGGTCACCTAAAAGATTTTAGAGATTTGAACATAAGTTCATTTCCTGCTAATTAAAGACATTCCATAAGTTGGCAAAAGAAATTGAGAGAGAGAAATGGAAGGTTTGATATTCAGGACAGCATTCAGATTGCTAGGTTGAGAGAATGTTAGAAACTTTAACCAAGACTTTCATTCTGCCTTGACTGACACCATGGTAGTCTGTACATTAGCTTGACCAGCGTGGAGGCTTTCAGTTAGCACAAGCAGCTGGAGATTGAAACTGCCAGTACTATGCATTTGGTGTATACTGCAAGAAAGAAATTGTATCCTTGAATTTGAGGGTGATGGGGCAGGTCAGGAAAGGATGGTGCCAGAATTCTATGTGATGATGAATTAAAAAATGTTGCTTTTCAGAAGAAGATAAAGAAAGCATCAGCTCTGGGGAGGGGGTATCTCATGTAAATCTAAGTAAGTAAAAGATAGGACTAGCCACTGTCTCTTTTAAAAACCACATATACACAAAACAGGTCTCAGTTTTCAGTGCAACGTTTTAAAAATATATATGCTGCAATCTAAGAATTAAAAGGAATTTTAATATTACGAAACACTCATTACATTTTTTAAGTTAGATAATCAGTTTCAAAAGATATTCAGGTTATTTAACTTTGTTTTTAAATGGCTGCATCAGAAAAAACTTCTATTTTTTTTTAATTAAAATATTTCATCACTTGTTAAAACATTTATTTTCGATCTGAGTTTGGTAAAGTATTATTTTACATGCTGTTGTACTACCACAGACTATTGGCTTTTAGTTTCCTAAAGAGAAAAATTGCCTTTTTACTAGAAAGCCTTTGTGTATTGCCAATTTTTCTGTTTGGGAAAATCTAAGGATTTACTGTGGTCAGTCTTACAGGAGAAATGTAGATTTGATAAACTAGTGCCTATGATTTTAACTTATGTTTGATATATAGTAGTAAGGGTTTTACGAATGTTGATTATTTTGTGCCAACAGCCCAGAATTGTCACTTATATGTAAGCAGAAAACTATGAACTCTGCTTCCAAAGTTATTTAATTTTCTCAGTGTTTGAATGTTATTTTTTGTAAGTGTGTTAATAAAAGTGTAAAGAATTGGAAAAAAATATAAATATTCTTAACTCAAGCATTTGCTGGATCATTTTTCTACAGAACTTGTTTGTATAATATAAAACACTTTCTGAAGAGTTGACTTTTTTCAGTTTTCATATCCTGGAAATCACATTTTGTAAAACTGGGGACCATTCATAATTGCCAGATACTTTTTAAAATTATCTCAATACATCACTTTTATAGAAGCAGTTTTTTTGAAAGAAAATTAAACACATATGTGGCCCCAGATGTTTGTATGACTCTAGAATGATCTAGATATGTATGTTTAAATTAACTTTTTATTGAATGTACAGGTGTCCATTTTTGACATTCGCATGGTCCTTTTAGATCACATGAAGTTTGATTTGCAAACGTTTCTATAGCCGAACTTGTATATGTGGTTGCCTCCTTAATAAACAGCCTGACCATAATGTTTACTATTAAATTTATATTCGTTTTTTCAAGTGTTTAATTTCTGGATATGGTAAAATACCTTTTTTTCCCCCAGTTGCCTACAATTGGTTTTACTAAATTACTCAGTTGGTTTTTTAAACAGAAACCCAAATCATATTGCCCTCTCAGATTTAAACTTCATGGGGTTGGATTATATCATATTTTCTCTACCCTAGTTATCTCATATGTGGACTATTGGGAGTAAATTTATAGTTTACTCTAAATTGGTTCGTTCTTGGAACTTTTTCACCTGCTGTGAATTGATATCTAGTTAGAAAAAGCTAACATAGATAAAACAAGCAAAAAGCCATTATGTGAGTTTCCAAGAGGGAAAAGTAATGCATTTTCAAACCAACGACAAATATCAAGGTGATCATCTGCATTTTTTTTATGGATGGAGAAATCAAGAATTGTACACTGTTTAATTGTACACTGATTTCCCTAAAATCCTTTAGGAGATGTTTGCTGTGCCCCATGTTAGAATTAATCTCACTGGTAAGAGAAAAATGACACCCTCATGTTTGAATTTTCTCCCAAGCCAGCCTAAAAACTTTGAGAACCATTTAAAATTAAACGTCACTATGTCACTATACTTGTAAATCACTGAATGGGAGGTTGCCTAAACTTGTTAGATATCCAGTGCAACAGGAAATATTTGCTATATCAAAGTTTAGCTTTGAGTTACAAAAGCAGAATAAAAGAGAAACTAACTTGGAGGGAGTGAACAGGGTGCTCACGTAAGCGTAAAGTCAAAATCAGCAACCACTAAGGTATTTTGACCAATCCTCAGTCTGGGCTAAATGGCCCTCTGGTTACCAGTCTGCAAATGGAACAGATTTCACTCATGGACCTTATTTACTACAACTCGATTAAAACTATGTTAACTGTGTGACAATTTCAAACAAATTCTTTATCTACATTGGGTCATCTTAGCATTTTCATTTTAAAAATAAGAAAAATCTGATTTTGCAAGTAAAAGAGACATTTCTGTAAAAAATAAACTGAAAGTATTTAGAAGTATAAAAGTGAAAACTGATAGTTGCCTACAGTCCTATCGTCCAGAAATAAATATTGAAGTACTGACCTAACATGGTTATAAAATATTAAGTGGAAGAAGAGTAGAAAGTCATCTTTTTCAAATGTGAAAATGTTTTTCACTTAAAATGCTGACATGAGTTTGCTTTTGCACAGAGGTGTACATTAACTGCCATTGAAAGGTTGGCACGTATCTTAATTCCTGATTGCAGACATTTCTTGATAAAATCATATATTATTTGTATTGTTATAACACTAATTGGCTTTTCTTATAAAGTTATACATGTTTATTATAGAAGTTAGAGAAATATAGTAAATTATAGAGAAGTAAAAGCACTTAATTCCATAGGTAATCAACCAATTATATTTGAAGATATTCTGTTTTCTTTTTTTTCTTATGAAATTGGCATCACAGCCATGCTTTACATTAACTTTTTCTTAAGTCTGAAGTCACTGATGACTGCCATGATTTAGGTGGATGCTGCTGCCAAAAAAAAATTGTGTCCCAGAAAGTATATAAATATCAATGCTAAAACTTTAAGAAACCAACATTATCATAATCCTTCATATAGTATCCTTTATTGATGCTTGAACTGCCCCCCCCCCACAGTCTACCAAGCCATAAATTGACAGTATTGATTGAATACAATGACAGTTTTTAAACAAGATACCTTTAAAGAAAGAACAGGCACAACCAAATAAAGAATTGAGATAGTCTACATTAGAGTTCTTAAACTTGGCCGGGCGCGGTGGCTCACGCTATAATCCTAACACTCTGGGAGGCTGAGGCAGGAGGAATTGCTTGAGGTCAGGAGTTCAAGACCAGCCTGAGCAAGAGCGAAACCCCATCTCTACTAAAAATAGAAAAAATTAGCTGGGTGACTAATGATAGAAAAAATCAGCCAGGCATGGTGGCACGCACCTGTAGTCCCAGCTACTTGGGAGGCTGAGGCAGGAGGATCACTTGAGCCCAGGAGTTTGAGGTTGCTGTGAGCGAGGCTGACACCACGGCACTCTAGCCCAGGCAACAGAGCAAGACTCTGTCTCAAAACAAAAAAAAGTTCTTAACCTTTAGAGTCACCTAAAGGGCTGTTAAAACAGTTTACTGCATCCCACCCCCAAGAGTGCCTATTCAAAAATACAACTCTCGTCCCAAGTCCAAAAATCGTTAGGGATAGGGTTCCCCAGCATAGGTCAGGCGCCAATTACCTGACTAACTGGCTGTGGCCAGAGGATTGGGGTTAAGTTGGAACAGCCTAGCTCCCATGGAAACCGTACGGATGGAATGGGGGAAGACCATTTTCCATAGGGGATGCTGTTCCCAGTAAGTGGGCCAAGTCCTGGGCAAATAAAACAACAGGTGCACATCACCCATGTCTCAGTGCATGTCATATAAAATGATTGTTTCATGTCAGTAATCACGTTTTCCTGGAGGAAACATTTGTAGTGAGAGAGAAAGTGAGCTCTTGGCTCAATTATTCATGAGGTCCTGTATTATTCCCGTTCTTGAATTCCACTAGGCATCTAGGTATCCTTATTCTAAATTCCCCTTAGTACACAGGCCAGTTTAAGCCACGGTTCTGTCATTTGCAATCAGAATGAAGAGTTAAATTTTTCAAATGTTTTGAAAATTCATACATCTGTCGAAAAAAGTATACAAAAACCACTATGTAGACAAGAAATAGAATCTTCACAGCACCCCAAAAACTCCTAACGCCACTTGCCAATTATTACCTCCTTCTTCCTCTTCAAAGATAACAGCTGTCCTGACTTCTAACATCATACAGCGATGCACCGCATAGCATTTGGGTCAACAACGGCCCACGTGTTCAATGGTGGTCCCATAAGATTCCAATGGAGCTGAAAAATTCCTGTCGCCTAGTGACATCATAGCCAACACGTCACTCACGTGTTTGTGGTCATGCTGGCGTCAGCAAACCTGTACTGCCAGTCATATAAAAGTATGGCACCTAACACTAGATAAACAACCACGCTTATATGTTTACTTTTTAGCCTTATTTTAGCGCGTACTCCTACTTATAAAAAAAAAAGTTAACTGTAAAACAGCTTCAGGCAGGTCCTTCAGGAGGTATCTAGAAGTCACTGTTATCATAGGAGATGGCAGCTCCATGCATGTCACTGCCCCTGGAGACCTTCCAGCCGGACAAGATGTGGAGGTGGAAGGCAGTGATACTGATGATCCTGACCCTGGGTAGGCCTAGGCTAGTGTGTGTGTTTGTGTCTTAGTTTTTAACAAAGTTTTAAAAGTTTTTAAAAATTTAAAAATAGAAAAAAGCTTTTGAGGATAAGATACAAAGAAAAAATGTTTTTGTACAGCTGTATAATATATGTATTTTAAGCTATGTGTTACTACAAAAAAGTCAAAGTTTTAAAAATTAAAAATGTGTCAAGTAAAAAAGTTACAGCAAGCTAAAGTTAATTTATTATTGAAGAAAGAAAAGTTGTGTTATAAATTTAGTGCAGACTGAGTGTCCAGTGTTTATAAAGTCTACGGTAGGGTAATGTCCCCACCACTCACTCAGTGACCCACCCAGAGCAACCTCCAGTCCTGCGAGCCCCATTCATGCTATGTGCGCTGTACAGGTGTCTCTTTCTCCACCCCCCCCCCACCTCACTAGCAATCTGTTGATAAATCTTGTTGATTCTACCTTCAAAGTATGTCCAGAATCTGACCTCTTCCCTGCTTCAGCCCTCACTCCCACACAGCCACAGGCGTCCTTTAAAAACCTAATTCAGTCCTATCAATCCTGATCTCAAGTCGTCCAGGGGCTCACCATTCACTCAGCATAGAAGCCAAAGTGTCTGCCGCCCCCACCTCTACTTCTCTGGCATCATCTCCTCCCTCCTCCTCCCTCCACTCCACTCAGCTCCCAGCCTCAGGCACATGCCCACGGGAGTGGCCCCCGATAGCAATGTGGTGAACCCCCCACCTGCTCCAACTCTTTGCTCCTGTGTCACCTTCTCAGTAAAAGTTACAACTCAGCCTCTCCCCCGGCTCCTAATCTTTTTTCCCAAGCTCCTCCTCTTCCATAGCACTCACCACCTCCCAGCATCCCATGTAATTAACTTATTTTACGAATACAATATAAGCTTCATGGGAGCAGAAATCATTAATTTGCTTATCAATGTATCATACATACCCAGCACCATGCCTGGCACAGGGTGGGCACTCAGATATCTCAAATATTTGTTGAATGAAAGTACTGCTGATGGGAGTCTTTTAGAGAGCAATTTGTAACACTTAAAATTTAGAATGTACCCTTGGATCCAGTGATTCCACTTCTACGAATTTATCTGACAGATATACCTGCACAAGTGATTGTGTAGGTAAGAATACAAGAATATACATTAGAGTGTTATTTGTGGCCAAGGCTGCACTCAAATGTCCCTCAGTAGGAAACTGGTTAATTTCTGATACAATATTCACTGAAATATGCAGCTGTTAGGAAGATCAAGCGTCAATAGCTCTATAGGTAACGCTGTGGAATGACCCCCAAGATGCATTGTTAAAAAGTAGAAACAAGCTGCCTGCTTGTGGGATGAGAAGGGCTGTGAGTCACCGTTGCTTCATTAGCAGTGACTGCGGCTGGAGGAACAGGGCAGACCCTGGGACCTGGCTACCTGTGGACAGGGCAGTGGGGACCGAGGTCGGCCAAGGGAAGGAGGTAAGGACTCTGCCTCTTACCTGAATTGTCTTCCATGCTGTCTGAATTCTTTACCATGTTCTTATGTACACCCACTCCTTTTTCAAAACGTACAGGAGAAATATCACCCCTAACTTCCCGGCCCCCTCAAAACACCTATTTGACTTGGTGCAATGAGTAGAATCTGGTCTGTGGGACAGTCTTCATTTAACCTTCTCAGTCATGTCGTCGTAAGTTTAGATATTTGGGCCACAGGAAGCATGTTTATGGATTTTACTTTAATGTTTTTTGACTTTATCAAGGGTTTTATAAAGAAAAAAAAGCTGCTTCTGCGTCTGGTGTAAAGTTATCAAGAGCATTGTTCGTTACGTGCCTCAGCAGCCCGCATACAAAGGCCCGTGTGAGAACTGTTTTCCAGAATGCAGTATTGGAACATTGTCCTCTCTGTGAACTAAAATAAAAGCTTAAGCCCCACCACCAGCAGCCGATTCAATGGACCCCTTCTTGGCCAAGGGGACCCACCCCAAAATAAAAAAACCTTACAGCTGAGCTGCAGACCGCGAGGAGAAGGGAGGTCAGACACGCCTGGATATGCCCCATCCCTTTTGCAGTTATTCTTTGAAGCAATTAGATACCAAATCATCAACAGGCCTAACGCCAGGCAAGACAGGTTAAACCACACCTGCGGGTCATCAGTTTACTTAACAGATTGCTTGAGTCTGGGCAAGTGTCCTGTGGCTTGTGTCTGATTAACAGAAGCCCTTATCTTAATTTAAAACATTCTAAGCCTTTAGACAAAGCTTCATTTCTTTAACCAATTACACATCAAAGAATCTTTAAACCCACCTATAACCTATTAATCCCCTGCTTCGAGATGTCCCGCTTTTTCAGGCCAAACCGAGGTACGTACACGATTTAAGACTTTACGTGTAATTCCCGTCTCCCTGAAATGTACAAAACCAAACTGTAACCCAGCCACCGCGAGAGCACTTGCTCAAGGCTTCCTGGGCGTGGCTCTCCAGGCCATGGTCACACTTAGGGGGCTCAGAATAAACCTCTTTTAATTATTTTACAGAATTTGGGTTCTTTTCTGTTGACATCTCTCTTGAGGAGCTGAGGGCGCCCCCTCGTGGATACAAGACCTAAGTGCTTTACCATGTTTGTATTTTTGTCCCGGTTGCCAGAAAGTTTAGATCTATGTATGATGCTCAATTGCACCAACTGGATTTGTAGTCTTACAGCCTGTTTTGTTCCAAAAAGGATTTCAGGTGGTTCGCATAAATGCAAGATGATGTGTTTAATTCTATAGGAAAATGGTGAAGTGGAGAGGGTAGGAGAGACCTCATGCAGAACATTTGCTTCTCTTTCCTTTTCAGAGCCCTGAGCATGTTTTTATTTTACTCTCTAAGTATTCTCTTAGAAAGAAGTAAGGTAAACAGAAGTAAGGAATTCTTATTTACATTTTTAATCTAAATATCAGATCTTTCTACCTATTTTCATTCTACAGCAAGTTAGTGAGGCTTCTGTAGGTTTCACTTATTTTGCACAGCCCTAAGCTGTGGACGGAGAACAAAACCACTCCTCCTAACATAATTTATATAATTTTGCAATTAAGTTAAACATATTGGTTTTGTAGGCAATAAAGGAGATTGTGGCTACTAAATAAGTGTGAGCAAAATCTGTTAAAGCCTTTTACAAAAAGAGTTTTTATAGGAGTTTCTTTATCCTCATTACTTTAAAATAACATGAAAACTGGTTTTAATTAGAAAACTGATCTACAGCCATACCACCCTGAACGCACCCGATCTTGTCTGATCTCGGAAGCTAAGCAGGGTCGGGCCTGGTTAGTACTTGGATGGGAGAAAATTCAAACTTCAGTGGTAGACATCCTTCTTTTTTTGCCCTTTTAGAAATTTTTAGAACCAGCGTTCATATCTTTACACCTTGAAGATAGAGCTGCTCTGAAAATTGACTAAGATGACATCCTTTTTCATAGAAATGTGAAGTAACAATATCCTTTGAACAAATTTCTCCTGTTGTTGATTTTAT
The DNA here is from genome assembly GCF_020740605.2 of Lemur catta. Lineage (NCBI taxonomy): Eukaryota > Metazoa > Chordata > Mammalia > Primates > Lemuridae > Lemur > Lemur catta. Next base: position 3,831,315 of record NC_059146.1, read on the forward strand.
AGACTTCCTAATTAATTAATTCCCAATTAAGTAAATTCCTAATTAAATAATCAAATAAAAAATGCATAGAAAATCTAAGTAAACGTAACATAGCATTGTTAAAAAGTAATTGTAAATGTTTAGAACATTGCAAGTGGATTCAGTGTAAGTCGTACACACAGATTTTTGAATTCCTTATAAAGGAGCAATCACTTCTCTTATATTAATTAATATTACAGGACTGATGAACCCCCCCCCCAATAATAGAGCAGACAAGACATCAGGTTTAGTAGGGCTAGAGAGAATGGCTGGTTTTAATAGTTATTTTCATTTGTTGAAACATTTTACTCTTGCAGAATTCAGCTATTTAGGTTTCATTGTCCAAAAGAGAGCAGAGCAAAGCCCTTCAAAGGGTGAGGAATGTGGTTAGCTGGGGCGATAATGCTAACTAACAATAGCAACCCTTTGTGAAGCGCTGGGCGTGGACGTGCACCCTCTCAGGTGATCTCAAAGCCCTGTGAGGTAGATACTATATTTTTTCTCACTTTTCATACAAGGCCATTTTGGCTTACCCAGGGCAAGCAACTGGTCCCAGCGGCACATAGCTAGCAAGTAGCAGACTCAGGATCTGACTCAGTCAAGTTGCAAAGCCCTCTCCCCCCCACCGCTGTGCCCACCTGCATAGCCCGTAAACTCTCACCGCGTCCATTTCTACACGGCGGTCTCGTTTCTGTCCGTCTTCGTGGTGGTCATTCCACAGGCTTCCTCCTGATCTTTCACTATGGCCAACTGTTTGAATAGCCGAAATCCGAACCCAGTTAATCGGGGAGTGGGGAGTGAGAGGAGTGAGCTAACTACACTCTCATCAAAACTAGTAGACAGCCAGCCACTTAGAATAATAATACGTATGGGGATCGAATGGCTCGCCTTTTAGGTTCCTTAATCCTGATGAATGCAGAGAGCCAACTCTGCAGGTGTTTTACGTGCATCCCTCCGGTCCGAGGCTGTGTCTCTCTCTTCAAGGGCACTTGGTTGTTAGCCATTTCTGTTAGTAATTGACTGTGGTTACTATTGGTGACAGCAAAACAGTGATGTTTATTATCATTTCCAAAATAACTTTTGGAAAGTCAAGGTGCTATTACCTCGTCTAAACACGAGGGGGAGCCCTTGTCTTTCTCTTGCGCCCTTTCCAACCCCAGCTCCCTCTGCTTGCTCTGAATTCGATTTGTTTTATTCTCAGCGCAATTGAATCAGGGTGAGATTTGCACAGTTATCAAAATAAAATGAGGATCCATGACGACTAAATGTAACGTGGTAACGTGGGCGAGATCCTGGAACAGAAAAAGAACAATAGATAAAAACTAAGGAAATCAAGCCAGGTGGGGTGGCCGGTGTGTGTTCAGCTGCTGGGGAGGCTGGCCTGGCTGGGCCAGGTGCGTGTCATTGTTCTGATACCTCTGCGAGGGTGATTTCGAATGAGACTCACATCGTAGGTGGACTTTGAGAAAAGTAGGTTGGCCTCATCCTGTCTGTTCAAGGCCTGGGTAGAACAAGACCGACCTCCCCCGAGGAAGAGGAAACTGCCGGGAGGCCTCCAGCCTTCCGGCCCACCCTGCAGACTTCGGACTTCAGGCCTCCATAATTGCGTGACCCAATTCCTTAAAATGAATCTCTTTCTATATTTATAAACGCATCCTATTGGCTCTTTTTCTGACTAGTAACACTGACATTGATAGTTTAGAGGATTTAGTATTCTCCCTTTCACAATGTTTAAGGAATTCCTCCATGGTCTTCATGTATTTGAGGCTGGTACTGAAAGTCTTATTGTCATTCTATTACTATTGCTCTGAATGTGGCCTTACCCCCCCCAAAAAAAAACCCCAATATATCAAACCCCAATGTTTTGATATCTCATTTTATGTATATATATATGTATTTGTTAGGGTCTTTTTAAAAAAATTTGTTGTCCTGGGCCTCTGGAAATTTTCTGCTTTATTTGAGAGTATACTTCACTAGACTGTAAGCTTGGTGAAGGCAGGGACCATATATATCTTGCTCATGATTCTTTTGTGGTGCCTAGTGAGGTATCTGGAGCCCAAGAACTATTTGCATGAGTGGATGAATGTGTGCAGGAGAACATGAATGCTTGGGGAAGAAGATACTGAACTGAGGTTTAGACATGTCGAGCTTAAGGTGTAAACTGTGCATAAGAGCCTGGGGCCCAAAAAAAGTATCAGGGCTGTAATCCTAGACCAGGGAGATAACTGCATGCATTTAGTACCTGAAGCCTTGGTCATAATATGATCTCCCTGGAAAGGTGTATGGAGAGATAAGGAAAGAAAGTGGGGCCCGGCGCGGTGGCTCACGCCTGTAATCCTAGCACTCTGGGAGGCTGAGGCGGGAGGATCGCTTGAGGTCAGGAGTTGGAAACCAGCCTGAGGAAGAGCGAGACCCTGTCTCTACTAAAACTGGAAAAAATTAGCTGGGTGTGGTGGTGTATACCTGTAGTCCCAGCTACTCAGGAGGCTGAGGCAGGAGGATCATTTGAGCCCAGGGGTTTGAGGTTTGCTGTGAGGGAGACTGACTCCACAGCACTCTAGCCCGGGCAACAGAGTGAGACTCTGTCTCAAAAAAAACAAAAACAAAAACAGAAACCACCCTTCTTTAAAAAGAACAGATACTTTGGTGCTTAAAAAGGAATAATCTTGAAACCAGAAGGCTGCAGGTTCCCCACCCCTGGGAGAAGCTGCAACTACACTCCAAAATGTCTGATTTTTATCAATCGCATAAGTCTTCCTTCGGCTCAAACTCTGACCAAGCGTATAATCATTTAGGTCATGTACCTAATGATTTCAGATCCTGCTTTAAAAAAAAAAAAACAACAGGCTTCATTTGAAAATAAGCCATTATCATCATCAGGCATTTATTAAATTACAAAGTGAATGTTTCATAATTTTAATGATTTCACTTAGTCTCAAATTTGAAAAGTAACTCAGTTATTTAAGCCCTTTGAAATAGCTTGATATCAATGAGCAAATCATGATTCAATTCAGTTATATAATCCCTTCAACCCTTGAAAGTATAGCTATAAAGAGAGACACCCAGGACTTGATTTTCTTGGCAAACTTCCAACCTGAAACATAACAGTGGTTAATAAATTGCATGGGACGGGGTTATATTAATTCATTTAAGACTGCAGTAGAATTTCTTGGCAGAATTTCTCCTAATGCTACAGGCTCTAAAATAGGACGCACCCGGTAAAATTTATGCTGTAATTGCCCTCGAGTGACTTTGTGCCACTGCTCAGTGCAGCCATACGGACAGAATCCCGTGGCTGAGACTCAGGATGGCGCAGATTGAAGTCAGGAATCTGATTTCCTGGAACCACTTGAATCATCAAATTCAAACTGACCAATCAGATAAGAGGGGAAAAAAACATCCCTTCAGCATCTGTTATTAGCAACTGATAGATTCCTCACTAAGCCTCCCCTCTCCTTCGCGGAGGTAGCCTTTATTTGATACGGTGGAAATCCCCAGGAACAAACCCGACTGTAAGCAGCCCCCTCGCTGAGGCTGGCTTGGATTCAGCTCTGGGACAATGGAATTGAAAGGATTTCCAGGGCATCAGGGGACTGGCAGGGTACTTGCCTGGTGACGTCTTCCTGTTAGGAGATGGCTGGACTTTTCATATCCCCAACTTCGATGATCTCAGCCTCCCAATACATTTTACAGCTGAAGTTTGTAGAGAAGAAATTTTTACTTATGTCCCCAAATAGAATATTTTTTAACAAAATGATAATGTTTCAAAATACTTCCAAAAACAACTGGGGGACATCAGAACGGAATGAGGACGGTCTGAAAGGGCATCACGTGTGCAGGCTTGGATGTCACTGTATGTTGCGGGGCTGTGTCACTGCACACAAGACAACCGTGTTTACCAACCTTATTTGTTATAAGGTCCCCAACAGGTGATGTTTTAATCATTATACATCCTAATACAGGAGCTTATAATTTACAAGTAGATGTGTAGATATTTTACTAAGTCTGATTCTAGGAAAGTGATTGAGTTCTGAGAAACACATGGCTCACCAGTTAGGACATGTGGCAGGGCTACCGGGTGGAATTTATAGATTGTCATAAAAAATAGGATCAAAGGGAATGGGATGCCCTGTATTTTCTGCTTCTAAGATCACAAGACCTACCTCCACCTCTCAGAAGTAGGTCAAAATATCTTGGGATGAATGAGTTTTTTAGTCGATCCAAGCAACAGGATATAAAGGGGAAAACAGGAATTTATATAGCAATGGTCAGGAAAAGTCAAGTACATATAAGAATATGGTGAGATGTGCTGACAAAAAGAGAGAGTAGAATGATGTCAGGGATCTTGTGATGACAGCTATGAGTGTGGCATCCCTTGAGCCACACTGCTCTGATACAGACGGGTTTCCTCTGCATCTCGTACACAGCTGTCATCCTGGTACCCCCTTTCAGCATCCTCCTGAGGATTCCCTTGCCTCTCTCCTATTTTGGACCTCCTGCTATCTGTTTCCCATATCTCCTTGGTTTACTGTTTGATTTTGATGGGCCACATCCTACAGTAGCTTCATCAGAAAGGGTGTGTGGGAGGTAAACTGTTTGAAAGCTTAACTGTTGAAAATCTCTTTATCCTAGTCTGATAGTGTCTTAACAGTTTAGCTGGGTATAGAATTTTCCTTCAGAATTGTAAAGACATCGCTCTACTGACTTTTTTTAAATTTTAATTTTATGTATTTTTCATTTTTGGAAATTCTCTGTGTTTTTTTTTTCCCCCTAAAACTCCTGTCATTTTCACAACTCCTTGTTTCCTAAAGCGTTTACTCAGCGTGCTCTGTTTTCCCTTCCAGGAACGACTATTAAATATTGTGCCTCATGGACTGGCCCTCTAATGTTGTAATGTTTCCTTCTTACATTCCACCTCTGTCATTTTTGCTTTGCTGTATGGAAAAATTTAACTTTACGTTTAATTCTGTTGAGAGTTTCATTTCTGCTTTCACATTTTTAATTTTTAAGGCCTCTTCTTTTTGTTGTTCTCTAAATATTTCTTTTTCTAGCATCCTGTTCTTATTTCATGGTTGCAATCGATATCTCATGTCTAAAGGTTTTTTTTTTTTTTTTTTAACTTTAAAAAGTTTTGGACCAGGTGCACAGAGGCTCACACTTGTAATCCTAGCACTTTGGGAGGCTGAGACAGGAGGATCACTTGAGGCCAGGAGTTCAAGACCAGCCTGAGCAAGAGTGAGACCCCCATCTCTACTAAAAATAGAAAAATTAGCCAGGCTTGGTGGTGTTCACTTGTAGTTTCAGCTACTCGGAAGGCTGAGGCAGGAGAAACGCTTGCACCCAGGAGTTTGAGGTTTCAGTGAGCTTTGATGACACCACTGCACTCTGGCCCATGTGACAAAGTAAGACCTTGTCTCCAAAAAAAAAAAGAAAAAAAGAAAAAAAGTTTTATTCTCCCTGTTTGGTCTCTATTGTTATCTATTGCTTTTGCATTTTTTATTGTATGTGGGGGTCTTTATATTCTGCATTGGGGGTTTTCCTTAGATGTCTAGTCATCTTAGGTTGTCTGCTCAGACTTAAGAGAGGGAGACTACAAAGCTGACTGGAAGCTCTGAGCACATGGGCAGGATTTATCTTCCCTTTATGTGGAGGGGCCACTTTATTGAGTCTCCAGTGTCGTTATCTTTCGCCCCCAGCTGCCAAGTTCTAGGAATCAAGTGGGAGGGAAAAGCTGTGGGGTTCACCGTACCCTGCTTCACACACTCAGCTTTTCTTCCTGCACGGTGCTTGTACCCTCGACCACGCCTGAGGCCCCAGCACAGAGACTCTCTTACCCTCTGCAGAGAGGAAACCTCCAGTCCAGGGGGCTGTCTCCGTCCGTTCTGGCTGCTACAGCAAAGCACCGCAGACTGGCTTATAAACAGAAATTTATTCCTCGCAGTTCTGGAGGTTGGAAGTCTGAGATCAGGATGCCAGCAAGCTCCGGTTCTGGGGAAGGTTCTCTTCCGGGTTACAGAATGCTGTCCTTTCGTTGTGTCCCCACAGGGTGAGAAGAGGGTGAGGGAGCTCTCTGGGGTCCCCGTTAGAAGGGCACTAATCCCATCCATGAGAGCTCCACCCTCATGGCCTCCTCACCTTCCCAAAGCCCCACCTTGTAATATCACATTGGGGGGCGCAAGGTTTCAACATATGAGTCTGGGGGGGACACATTCAGTCCATGACAGGGAGCTTGTCCAGATTCACAAACTGGGGAGGAGATCTGAACGTTTAACCACTTCTACTTCTTTTCCTTCTCTTCCTCCTCCTCCTCTTCCTTCTTCTTCTTTCCTTCTTTGAAAAAAATTTTATTCAGATGTCATTTACACACTGAGAAATGCACAAACCTTAAGGGTGGCGCTAACCACCTGCATCTGAAACGAGCCTTCTAATTCCAGCCCACACTCTGCCTCGCCTTCCTGAAGCGTGTGGGGCCGCCGTTCCCGCGCCCGGGGGTCCCCTGTGGAAGCTGAGTCGCTGTGCCCTCAGAGCCCAGTCTGGTGAGAGGTGAGCTCGCCCTAGGGCCTAGCTCCTTCCTCTTTTTCTGCCCCGGCGCCTGTGCTGAGATGAACAACTTACATCTCTAGGTGCTCTGCCTTTGCTAAGGACACAGAAGGTCTCTCTGCGACCTTGTTCAGGAGATTCTGGCTTTCTGTGGCAGGTGTCACTCCCGTGAGCCTCGGAGGCTCTGTCTCCTGTGGCCTGTCCTCCGCACCCCCCGGCCCAGCCTCACCCCAGGGCTCTGGCTTCCTGGCATTGACAGACACCCTTCTACGGTCCTGGTTTTCAAAGGATGTTTACTGTATTTAATTCAAGAGTTTTGGTATTTCGTAGCTGGAAGATTTTTCAGAATATCTAGTCCGAGGTATGGCCAGGAACCATTAATCTTGCTAAATCCTGTTCATCTTTAAAGGCTCGATTCAAAGGTCACCTCTTATGCAAACACTTACCACCGTGGAGGAGTTAGGCTTCGTTTCTGTAATGAAAGAAGCTGCCGCAGCCCCTCGTGACGCTCCCGCTGCAGTGCTGGACTCACCTGGCAGCTTGCTGTGGCATCCTCTGCTTCCAGTCTGGTGCCCGCCGGGCGCGCGCTGAACACTCACTGAATTAAAGGAAAAGTAATTAGACCGGGCGCGGTGGCTCACGCCTGTAATCCTAGCACTCTGGGAGGCTGAGGCGGGTGGATTGCTCAAGGTCAGGAGTTCTAGACCAGCCTGAGCTACAGTGAGACCCCCGTCTCTACTAAAAAAAAAGAAAAAATAGAAAAAATTAGCCGGGCATGGTGGCTCAGGCCTGTAGTCCCAGCTTCTCAGGAGGCTGAGGCAGGAGGATCGCTTAAGCCCAGGAGTCTGAGGTTGCTGTGAGCGAGGCTGACGCCACGGCACTCATTCTAGCCTGGGCAACAAAGCGAGACTCTGTCTCAAAAAAAAAAAAAAAGTAATTGATGATGCGCTAATGCCTCAGTCCACATTCTGCCGAGGGTCGCTCCCAATCTCGTCTGCTAAGAGATATTCAGTGTATACACGTTCAGTACACACATGTATTGGCTGCCTTCTTTCCGTCCCTGAAACGTGCTAAGCTGGGTCCCATCTCAAAGTCTGTGCACTTATTGTCTTTCTGCCTGGAACACGCTTCCCTTGGATGTTCACGTGGCTGTCACCTTCCCCTCCCGTCGGTCTCAACTCAAAGGCTCTCCTAACCACCCCCACTCCATGCCCCGTCATGTTATCCAAATATTCTCTTCTTCAGAGCATATGATTATATAATCACCTAAACTAACTTATTTATTTATGCAGTTTCCAAAAAAATATGTAATGCAATTTATGTATTAATAGTAGCATTCCCAGAACTTAGAATGATGCCACATGACAAATATTCGGTCAATAATTTGCTGACTGCCTTATATGTATAGGTGCAAGGGATTTTAAAGAATGAATGCTGGGCCCTGGCAGATTCACGCACAAGTTCAACTGGCAAAAACAGATATTCTTTCAGACCATTCTGGAGATTTTTCTATGGCTGTGATAGACAACTAGTAACACCTGCCTTTTTCTGGGCCAAAGTTATCTTAGCCACCCCTTGGCATTCTGGTGACCTCACGTACCATTTAATCATGAGTCTGAGTGGGTTCAGCCTGTTTCCTGAGTAAAGCCCTGGCTTTTTCGGTAGGTAGAGCCAGCTTTGGTCCCCCTTGTCATAGAGTTTGGCTGATTCCTTCCAGGTGGGACTTTGGGTCAGCCCTTCAGTTTTCCCTAAAGGAAACTGCTTCTGCTACATCTCTGTGAAAGAAGTTCGTGTGCTCGCTAGGAGGGAGGCAAGAGATTGTACGTAAGGGAGAACACACTGCAGTGGGGATTTGGAAAAACGAGGTGACACAAGGCACCAGAGAATTAGAAGAGAGGGTGGGCCTAAAAAGTGGGATACAAGGGGGGTGAAGCAAAATTGAAAGGCCTCAGAAACGACTTGGACCTACTTTGATGTAGAACCCAGGGTCAGCTTTGCCTACAATTGGCCTGGAAAGATGCAGTTCCCTTAACTTATCTTGGCCAGAAAACTTACGTGCAAGTAGAGAAGAGAAGGCTCGAGATGGTATTTTTTTCATCCTGGGACACGCGCTTCTTACCTGACAAGGAGTATGTTGAAGCAGGGCATAGATTCCTCCTTCAATTCTAACAGTGCCATCATTCTAGATCTCTGGAGCCCAGTGGAAAGGTGTCCCCTTCCTGTCTCCACCCCAACCTCCCCAGCCAGCCTGTCTTTCACCTTTCACCTTTCACCTGCTCCAGGACGCCTGGGCTGCAGGGTCTGTCTCTGCATGCCACGTGTGTGCTCTGTGGAAGTAGTTCTGACCGTGTCCAGCCATGCACTCACAGGGCTTCCAGCAGGCTCCTTCAGCTCTTGTGTGCAAAGGGTGTGCTAAAATTGCCCGCCCTTCTGCAGAGCTTCTGCTCCAGTAGATCTGATGCCGGGTGCAGGCCTCTGCATTTTGAACTAACACCACAGGAGCTTGTGGATCACTCTTTCATAAAATTGTCTTTTAGAAAAAAAAATAATAATAGTTAACATTTACTAAGTATTTCTAAGAGCAAGACAGGGTGCTAATTCCTTTAGGTGCACTGTCCTGTTACAGCTGAGAGCCCAGCTAGAACTTGTAAGTGGGGAATCCTGAACTTAAAAACAAAGGTCTTTGATATCAAAGTGCACCAGGCTACGGATATTTTTTAAATCTTTAAATTATTTGTAGGATTCTCTGATTCTCTAACAGGGGTCCCCAACCTATGGTGAGTTGTATGATTATTTCATTATATATTACAATGTCATAATAATTGAAATAAAGTGCATGATGAGTATAATGCACTTGAATCATTCCAAAACCACTCCCACCACCCTCCCATCTGTGGAAAAATTGTCTTCCATGAAAACAGTCCCCAGTGCCAAAAAGGTTGGGGACTGCTGCCCTAGTCCCTTGCTCCTCAGTGTGGTCCACAGACCTGCAGCATTGACATCTTCGGGGAACTTGTCAGAAATGTAGACTCTCAGGCTGCCCCGCCTCGAGCCTGTGGATCAGAATCTACATTCCAACAAGACACCCAGGCGATGCCTCCACACATTACAGTCTGGGAATCACTGCTCTCATCTATTTTATTCATTCATGTGTACTGCATCTCATTCCAGACAAATCAGTGGTGTGGTTTCCTGTGACATAGATTATGGAAAGACCCTATGCTGTATCTTGAATGTGACTCACATTGGTTTATGAGCTTTAACTCATCCATTCAACTAGATTTAGTGGCACTAATTTTATTATTTCTCTCCCAGATCATTACAATTATCTCCTATTTGGTGTATCTGCCTCCAGTCTCTCCTGTCTTTTAACCCATGGCAAGCTTTTTGGTTTGAAAGCAATGTAGCACATGACAGAAACGAAATTTTGGTGAAAGATCTACGCTAATAAAAGCGCAGCCCTCCGGCTGGAGTGAGTGGGGGCCAGGGCGGTGTCAGAGCTCTGTCTTCTTAGCTCCCCCCGACGCTGCCTTGGAACCCGCAGGTGTCTGCGGAGCACAGGGGACCATCTTGCTCTACCAGTGCTCAACCACGGTGTCATGACTCTTCCATAATCAGTTACGTGGCGCATAGCAGACCAGGCAGTCATAACCGAAGCACGGAAGGTTGTGATGAATGTAGTGTGAGATAACTTGCGGTGGGTTCAAGTCATGCTCCCACTTTCCATGTCAATACGCTCTCTTGAGGGTGAAAGTCCCGACATTCGTTACACACAGAAAAATGCAGGGAGTGGCAACATGGATAGTATGGTGGGGAAAGGTCAAGGGTCACGGGTCTAGGCAGGCTTGCGGGTTGCTGCCAGGGAGACCTTCCTTAAAGCTGTCACTCTGTCTGCCTGAAACTCAGCCCTCCACAGCCCATAGAACTAGGACCGATCTGCTTCCCCCGGCTGCTCTCTCCCATCTCTTGTCACTCCTCCCCCAAAGCCTCCAGGGCTCCAGTCCCCTCACACCTGAACAGAGCCCACCTGCCGTGAGTCTGTGTCCTTGCAGGTGACAGGTGTGGTTCCTCTGCCTGAGAACGTCTCTTGACTTTCCTTCCCCCGCCCTTGGCTTTGCATGGAGCCGGTCTCAAGGTAGGTGCACTTTGAACAGGGTTAGCTGAATGGATGGATAAATGAATGGAGTCGAGGAGAGGAGTAGAGAGAAAAGGAGATGGGCAAAGAGACTGAGAGAAACAGGGGTATGCAAAGAAAGTGGAAAGAGGGAAGCAGAGAGGCACGTGGAATCGTGACCTTCTGTACCTGGCCCTAATGCCACCTGGGGCCAGGCTGTCCTTGCCTGTGGGCTCTTTGACACTCTGTGATACCCTCATGCTGGGCTCCAGCGTGTCCTTGTACATTTGTGAGTCACTCACTAATCTTTGTGTCCCCAGGGCCTGGAACGCAGTGGGCCAAGTTATTTGCATTTTTTCCTTTCTGGAAGCAAAGCAAAGAAAGCTACCTTATGTTGTAGGGTTTTCAGATCCTTCTTTCTTTCCTTTGCTCAAGGAGACACTTGAAAATACTTCTTTGAGTAAAAATAAAATACAGTGTGTTCATCAGGGCTCTAACTGATCACAGGGATTTTTCAAGTTCTAACTTTTTATAGCAACAAGAATTATTCACATTGATTCCCTCGGGAATCAGCAGTGTTTTATCATGGCAATCACTTGCCATTTGCGGGAGACGCCCATCGGGATGGCCTTCTCTGGCCCCACCCAGCGGTGCACAGAGCCAGGCTCTTAAGAAGTAATTCATTAGCTTGAAAATAGGAAGTGACAAGAAGCAACTGATCTATTTCAGTTTGCTCTCTGATGAGATAGCTTTTATTTCTTTGCCCTCTGGCCCCTTTCTATTTACTCTATATATTTTTCAGAAAATCCTTATCTTTTTTTTCTCAACGCAATGGGGAGCAGATTTTAGACTACGTAGACTATTTTAAATCACAAATGCAGACCTCTCAGTCTAAATCTCTCCTTTCCTCTGATAATTAAATACAGAGATCAGGCAGTACCCACGTCTCCTGTCTTGCCGCTGCTCTCAGCATCGGTCAACCTTCTTTATTCTCTGCTCTCCCCTCCCCCACTGAGATTTTAATTTTGTTAAAACATTTTTACTGCAGCTGTGACTCAAGCAGCTCAGCTAGCGGCAGAAACACAATGTCATTTAATATTCCAACCCACAGCCCAGACAGTTTCGCATCGGGTCATTTGGAGCCGAGCTGTTGAGACTGCTTCACACGACAGTGATTGGCAGCACCCTGTTGTTGGAAACCAGACTGCAGGAGAACAGCTAGTGCACTCTGAGCAACAGCTCTGCTTGCAACACCAGAGCACAGATTAGAGCCAATTTAACAGAACTGAACGTGGTCATCAGGTGATGATGTAACACTAAAGCCACGCTCTTGATTCCCTCTGGGTTGGTTGGATAAGATTCACTCATTCATTAATCCATCCACTCAGTCAACTATATCCAAAGCAGGCCTGTTTCTGGATTGTCACATGCAGAGGCAACGCTTAGCACACAAAGCTACGTGAGCACAGCTCCGGCTACTAACATACCTGTTGGAAAAGGCAGACTTCAAAAATATCTACAGGTAGTCTGGAAAACCAGAGAGAACACCTAACACTAACAGGGAAACCCAGAGTGCCAGGATTACAGGCATGAGCCACCACGCCCAGCCAAGAAGGGTTTTCATGTTACCGAGTCAGCCATATTGCCAGAAAGTGGAAGTGCAAGAACTGCCGTCATCTTGACTGCTAACTTATGTCTGTTCCCAGTTCTTTCCTCTGAGCTTCAGAGCTGCAGCTCATGTGCACGTTAGACTGCAAGAGGGCATTCCAAACAGCCTACGCTCAACACACCTAAAACCCAAGTCTCACCCTTGTCACTTTGCCTACGTTCTCTATCGCAGGTAACGTCATGACCATTCGCCCAGTCTTTCCAGTTAGAGCCTGATTTTGCTCTGAGCATCTCTCTCCATAACAAATTAAGCTGCCATTATCTCCCAGGTGTTATCCTAATGGTCTCCTAGCCTGACTCCTGATTGTTCTTTATTGCTGTCCCCACCCACTTACCCAGGGTTCTGGACCTGCCTCTCCAAGTCTTTAATCTGCAGATGCCACTTCCCTGCGTAGAAAACTTAGCGATATTTCTGCTCTCAGCAAAATTAGAGTCCAAGCTCTTTACGTGGCAATGGAGACCCTGAGTAACTTGCTCCACTACCCACCTTCCACAGCTGTTTCCTGTCCTTGCCGCTTGGTTTCCATTCTCTGCCCCCACGTGGAAGTAATGTTCTTCCATGGCTTTGCTGAAGCTGCTCTCCTTCCCTGGAATGTCCTTTGCCTGCCTTTCTTTACACGTGGACATCTAGTAACCACTGGTAAATGACACCCATTCCCCAGCCAGGATTCACTGCTCCCGCCTCTGTTTGGACCTCAGTGTAGACAGTTCATCTCAGTGCACCTTGCACTGCAGGTAGCAGCAACGTCCTTGAGAACGTGAAACACACCTCACGTATGGTTAATGTTTCCTGTCGTTTCACTGTCTAGCAAAATTTGGGGAGATTAATATACAGTTGTTAAACTGAGTTGTGACAATACAGTATTTCAAAAAGAACTCTGAAATTTTAGGAGTCCATGTCTACTAATTATAGACAACTCTGGAGCAATAGAAGAAAAATACATATACAGATATTATGCACAGACATATATATAATTCCAAAATATTCCAAAATACCAGGTATTTTAGAAAAGTCACTTATATCTGGGCAGCTGCTAGGAGAGAGCCTGAGGATGTATGATAACAATGTGAGGACCAATTTTTAATCCCCCTATATCCAGCCCCCATTAAGTCCTCTGTTTAAATCATGAAGCAAGATTTTGCAGAAGTGGGGATGGAAAGCAGTGACCCTCCCTACTAGCCTCCAGTCAATATTCTAGACAAAGCAGGGCAACGACAGCAATGGCAGGTGCTGGGAAGCAGCAGCCATAGGTAATAAATTTTTTTATTATTATCTGCCGTCTCAGATCTACTGAACGGCAAGACCAGGTGAATATTGGGAGTAGGAAAAGATGTATGAAATATGCAATTATCAACAGACCACAGTCTTTCCTTAGGATCAGATGAAACCAACATTCTTTACAATTTTGCTAACACCAGCGAGTGAGCAAGAGGTTGTTTCTATCATTCGCTTCCTGTATAGTGGACAAGTTTTAAATTATTCCAAGAGAAACCTACCTTTAAAGGATGTTTCAAAGTAACGCTTCCTAAATTCAAAAATGTTAATGCTTTTTCTACTTTGTATGGAGTGACAGAAAACGAAACGATCCAAATCCAAACCAATTAGTGGAGTCTAATTTTAATAAAACTTCTTTTGCTTTTATCTCATTTTTGCTTCTTATTGTGTTGTCTGGTTACTCAACAAAAGGTAATTTTTCAGTAGTGAACCTTGAAAAATATCCCTGGAGATTTTATTTTTACATTTAGATCAAATAAATTCTCAGTTTAATATCCTGCTAGAGCTTTGTAGATATTGTTTTTTCCTTTTCAGTTTATCAGATGACAAATGCCTCCTAAGTCTTTCTGCCATGCAAAGGTAGTTACGTGAAGTCCCCGGGAAAATCTTCAAAAACGTACATCAAAAATAAGTTGAAATGTTAAGTTAAAGGATAGGTGAAAACAAGGATGAGACTGATTAAAAAACAGAAGATGAGTAGAGAAGAGAGTGAAAACAATCTTCCACGTGAAGCAAACCCATGTTAATCATTTAACAGGTCTGGAGAAGGCTGAGACCTCTCTGCTACGGACTTGGAGACAATACGCAAGGAAGACCTGGATTAAATCAAATCTCAGGTGATGCCTTTTTGGTAAGGACTAGGAAGTGCACAACTGAATCACATGATTCAAGAGCTGATGAGATGGTGTTTTTACAAAGCTGACTGCAGTATGAGATCTGACCGGTTGTCAGAACAAGCAGGATAGGCTGGGGAAAGTCATGTGAGGACACAAAGAGTCACAGCCACAGAAAATGCAGCAGGAGGTTTGGAAGCAACAGCCATACACAAACCCACTTTGAGATACCGACATAACCTCAACAGAGAAGCTAGGTTAGTTACAAGGCACACAGAGTTACACACAGCTACCTGTTAACTCTGTGTTCAGGAACAGTAAGATCGTCTCCAGGTATGGAAGGCTCATTATTCCTGATGACAGATTATGCTGTTAGCAATTGCTTATTTTGTGGAACAACTTAACACAGCCCATACTTCTCCTGGCCACGTGAGTTTGGGGCTGCGATCTGGGAATATGGGTTACCCTGAAACCAACAAAGTAATAGTCTTTGACTGACTCCCAAACACCACTGGTAAACTTATTGGATATTTAATTCCCAATTTTTTTACCACTTAGTGAAAATGGTCTTATTATTTCGGGACTTCTTGGTTGCAAATAGCTTGACTAAAAGAAGAAGATTTAATAGCTCTTGTAACTGGGCAGGTGAGGAGCGTTGTTAGAAAGGACCAGAACAGGGTCTTGGTGTTGCCGGCACTTTCTCCCTTCCCCTCTCACTTGCTTTATTTTGGCTTTTATTTTTGGCTTTATTCTCCCAGTCTGGGTGATTTCATAAAATAGAACCATGGTTAATAGCAGTTTCTGAGCTCACAATTTCCCACCCTCTTAATTAGAGAGGAAAGGACTCTTTCTAAGGCTCTCATTTTAAAAGAATAAAATCAAATCACTGGGAAGGATTCCAACTGGCCTGGGTTGGATTATGTCCCACCCTTTGGATCAGCCACTGGGGCTAGGACGTTGGTTTCTGGAGTCACATTGTATGAACAGTTTAACTTGCACAAATTCAGTTGTGAGGGTTAAATCAGGAGAAACGAGAGAAAGAGACATTGATCTGCACGGTGGCCACCGGCCATCAAGCACAGGAAGGCCGAGCCGCACATATGAATCTGCTGTCCCCAACGTCAGCCTCAGTGCCCGGTGCTTGTCATGGCCTGAACATCTGGCAGAAAGATCCAGAGAGTCATTTCATATGACACGGCCCCAAAATGTAACCCGGCCACGTTACCTGGTATTCAGCTATTCCCATGCTGGGGGAAGCATGTCATTGTGGCCTTGGTGAAAAAAGATGATTATGTTGTTATGAGTAGTTAAAGGATTTTCAAGGCCAATTTTACTTATAAGTGAATTTCTCCCCTACAAGCTGACATTAAAATCTAAACCCTGCTTAGGATGACTGTGGCCTCTATTAAGATGGGCCCAGAGTGGGTCTGGGGGTCTCATCCCTCAACCAATCACTGACGACTCAGAAGGGGGGTCCTTTAGGCAGCGGGTGGCTTCCGTTTAGACTTTATGGTAAGAGCTGTCGGATTTGCTACATCTGACCATTGTATCAGTGAGGCGTCCACAAATATGACCGCTGCCTGGCTCAGCCACCAGGCCGCCCAGACACTCCTGAGCGGGTTTTAACAGGCTTGAATTCACCAGGAGCAGACAGCCAGGCCCTCACTGACAAAGTATTCAGACTTTCATGCCAATTGTATAAATGTAATATCGTGGATTAGTGTTTTAAGAGTGGTATACTTTCTGGACACAGAAAATAGTCTTTGGTTGTAGCTATCACTAGCGAATTCTTAAAGAGTAATTAATGTTGTTAGAAATGGACATTTATTCTGTAAACTAGACTTAATTCTATAAAGCAAGTGTATTACCAGGCCATGTTGCTTTTAGATACAAACCAGCAAAAAGCAATATTGCAGTCAACTCTTCTGTTTGGCAGATCTCTATTAAAAGAAAGCCTTCTAGCTTCCTCTCAACAAAAGTGGCCCAAAAAAATTACTGTGCAGTAATCCCCCCTTATCCTTGGATATATTCCAAGACCCCCCAGTGATGGCTGAAACAGCAGATAGTACTAACCCTGTATAGACTATGCTTTTCCTACACATACATACCTCTGATTAAGTTCAATTTAAAAATTAGACACAGTAAGAAATTAACAGCAATAACTAATAATAAAATAGAGCAATTATAACAATATGCCACCATCACTACCCTTGCACATTGGGGCCATTATGAAATAAAATACGGGTACCTTGAACATAAGCCCTGTGACACCTCAACAATCCATCTGGTAACCAAGCCTGGCAACTAAGTGGCTAATGGGCAGCTAGTGTAGACAGTGTGGGTACACTGGACAAAGGGATGATCCACGTCCTGGGCAGGAGGGATGGTATGAGAGTTCATCATGCTGCTCAGAATGAGGGCAATTTAAAACTTCTGAATTGTTTATTTCTGGAGTTTTCCACTTAATACTTTCAGACCATGAAAACTGAAACCTCAGAAAGTAAAACCACGGGTAACGGGAGACTACTGTAATTCAAGCTGCTTCGATGAACTTAGAAAACTTACCTGTTTTACTACTTAAAACCCAGTGTAAAGGCCAGGCATGGTGGTGCACGCCTATTGTCCCAGCTACTTGGGGGCCTGAAGCAGGAGGATCGCTTGAGCTCGGGAGTTCAAGGCTGCAGTGAGCTATGAAAATGCCACTGCACTCTAGCCTGGGTGACAGAGTTAGAGACTGTCTCTGGAAAAAATAAATAAATAAACAACGCCCCCCACCAAAATACCCCAGTATATACTCAATATACTTGTTTGACTATTTCAGTTTCTATGGGGGAGGGGAGGGTGGTGGTGTGCAGGGAGATAAAGAGAATATAAGAGTGCAGAAGTCCTCCATCGGCCAATATATTTTGATAGATACTGGCCCAATCTTTTTGAACGCCATCCTTACTGTTGTAAAGATTAAATGAGATGATCCATGTAAAAGCTTGGAAGAGTATCTAGTACATAGTAAGTGCTCAATGTAGCTCTCATTGCTTTTTAATTCCTTCATTGTTTCCTTAGGCTAAACACCTGGAAGCAGCATTCCTGGGTCAAAGGGATGCCCATTCTTAGGGCTATTGTCATCGAGTAAGTTTTATTCCAGAAAGGGCATATCACAGGCAAGATGAGAGAATGCCAAGTTGATTATATCTTTGCCACCATTTGAATCTTTTCCAAGGCTGAAAAAGTGGTATCTAATTGCTTCAATTGAATTTCTGTGGTAACTATTGAATGTGACTATTTTTATAAGTATATTTTCTATTTGCATTTCTTTTTGTGCTCTTGTGTCTCTTCATTTCATTTGCCTTTTTTCCGTATAAAACAACACAATAAAACTGTTTTTATAAATTAATCTCTTGGCTTTATATATGCTGCAAATATTTGTTCTCATTTTGTAATTTGCTTTTAATTTTTTAAATGGTGTTTTGTCGCTATACCAAAATCTAAAATTTTTATGTATTCTTATCTGCTGAGCTTTCATCATGATTTCTTCTGTCCCATTTTGGCTTAGAAATATTTTCCCTATCCGAAAATGAGATACTTGCCAATAGTTTTCTCTAGTATTTTGTTGCCCTATTATGGTTTATCCTTTAATTCACCTGGAACTAGTTATGATATATGCTCTGCCCCACAGCTCTAAATTTATTTTCCCCCAAATAGCTAGCATATTTTCCAAGTACTATGTTATCTCTCCCTTCAGTGTATTCTCTTCCCCTGGGTGAACCAGGCCCCTCCTTGGAGGCAGCAAGAGTAAACAGGAGGCAAAGGGGTAAGCAAAATGACCCAAACCACTTCGCCAATGTCATCACACCTAGAGAATAAACCCAATCCTAACCCTGAGGTGTTCCCAGAAAGAAGAGACGAGGCCAGAACACCTGCTTTCTTTACATTGACAATAACCCATCAGCAGAACCGATGATGGGTCTGCAGGTCCCAAGGAGCCCCCACGTCTGCAGGTTTAGTGTGATCCTGGTGATTTATAATCCCAGCCCAGCCCTTTCTGTTTTCAGTCTTTGCCCCATTGCACAAATTGCCTCCAGAGTCTCTTCCCAAACCCTGACAGGAGCTAGTTGCATGACTTGGTCTGCCTCTAATGACTGCTTATTTAATATGATTGTGGATTTTAATATCGTTAGCACCAGGAGGAGTTCTGAGGCACATAGGAGAGATGTCTTTGTGGTTGGGCCTCAGCTGGATGCTCCGCCATTTGTGTTCTTGGCTCCTCTTATCGTGTGATTTCAGGACAGTGAAGGCTCAGCGGTGCCGGCTCCTTATCTTGTCTGTTTCTCCAGGTCTCCCTGGATAGACTCACGTGACATGTGGGTGGCATGGTTCACTGTATAACTGAATATCTTTCTTTTACCTACATAAACCGACATGAAAACTTGAAAAATATTTTTGGTCACAACCCACTTCCTTCAAAGCTCTATAAATGTCACTTCATTGTTGTGGGAGTCTAGTGTTTTGGAAAAGTATAAGGGGGCCTTATTTTCCTAGATGGTTGTTGAAGCCCTGCCCTCCTGGGATTCATAGCCCAGTGGAGAACATATAAGCTGTTTGTGATGAAGAGTGTAATATGCTGTGCACTCAGGCTGATTTTTCATATTCTCTGTCATTTTCATGAGATTTGGGGAGGAGGAAAGACAAATGCCTGGGCTCAGGCCACCCTTGGGCAATGGAAGTCACTCTGTGCCAGGAAAGGGAGCAGGGACAAGTTCCCAGGAAGAATCCACTCTGTCTTGGCACCACATGAGAGTAACCCTAAGCTGAGACTGAGCCTTGCTGTCAGCCTTCACTTCCCAGCTCAACTGACTGTCACTTTGTGGTCACTGCAGAGAGCCGGATGCCTCCTCCAGAGGTGCCGCCCGGTTGGTGAGCAGAGTTCTTTTCCCTACTACATTCATCCAGTGACTGACTTAAAGTTGTTGAGACGCCATTCCTAAGAACCCCGACTTTGATTTGTTTTGGGATAAACATGCCTGAAGCAGGGAATCTCAGCACTCTATTTCTCTTCAGTCCTTTAATCCTAATGCCAGGACTTTAGTCATAAGGCTTCATAAATCTGTGGCCGCTGAAATAACCTCTCCCCACCTGCCAATAACTTCCTAAACACACATTTTTCATGAAGACTTTTCTCAGCCGAGCTCTTCGCTGTCCTCTTTAATATCACTTTCTACTTTAAGACAACATAAAAATCATAAACAATTCTTTGCAATTTCCAGCCAGATGTTGTGTCATGCTACCAGGGAATCGCTCATAGGTCGTCAAGCCTCCCTGTTGATGCTTAGCGTTGCAGACTATTGGAACCGTTTGCATGGCCATGTGCGTGCGTAGATAAGCCTGTTTTTTTTTTTTTTTCCTACTGTGCGTGTCTGGGTCCCCAGATTTCAAAGAGGCAGAGCCCATCAGAGAACTTGAGCGCAGCCAGGCACGGTTTTTCCTCCTCTTGTCCTTTGTCAGGGCTTTGTTCCGCCCCTGGCTACACTCTCAGAACCACTTACTGGTGATTCACAGGAGGGGACCGGGCGGCGGGGGCGGGGCCTGCGGGGCGCGGCGACAGGGCTCGGCCGGGCTGCGCTTTGCGAGGTGCCAGCCCCGCGGCCGCAGACGCGGGATCGGGGCCGGGTCGTCGCGGACGCCAGCGCCGGGCTTGGGAGCGAGTCGCCGGCGGCTGCCGACCGACGGACAGACCGACGGACCGCGGCGGCAGGGACCGCAGGCCCGGGGCGGTCGCGTGCGGCAGGAGGGGACGCGCAGCCCCCGCGCAGGCCGGGCCGGACCGCGGCCGCCCGCTGACAGCGCCATGGACGGCGCGGACGGCGCGACCCCGCTCTTCGCCCCGCCGCTGCCCGACAACTGCAGCCTGTCGCCCACCGCCGGCGGCCCGACCCCCGGCCCCGGCCTGGCCCTCGCGCCCGCCTCCAGCGCCGGCCCCGGCCCGACCCCGGCCCCGCAGCCGCACACGGCCGGCAGCCTCGCGGGGGGCGCGGCGAGCCCGGGCCCCTCCGGCTTCCCCCGGGCCTGGGCCGCGCCCGCGCCCGCGTTCTGGGACACGCCGCTGAGCCACGCGCTGAACGTGCTGGTGGGCGCCGCCCTGTGCATCGCCATGCTCGGCCTGGGCGGCACCGTGGACGTGACCCGCTTCGGGGCGCACGTCCGCCGGCCCCTGGGCGCGCTGCTGGCCGCGCTCTGCCAGTTCGGCCTCCTGCCGCTGCTGGCCTTCCTGCTGGCGCTCGCCTGCCGGCTGGACGAGGTGGCCGCCCTGGCCGTGCTGCTGTGTGGCTGCTGCCCCGGCGGGAATCTCTCCAATCTCATGTCCCTGCTGGTTGACGGCGACATGAACCTCAGGTATGGATGCGTCTGTCCCTTTGGCAGCTTTCTCATCCCCGCCACCCGCGCTCACAGCCGTGGAGAGAGGAAGGACAGGTGGTTGGCATGAGGACGGAGGAGGCAAGCGGAGAGGGGAGGGTGTTGACGCCGGGGTTAGAAGGCAGGTGGACCCGGACAGGTTGAGCTGCAAGGGGACCGATCTGCCATCTAGACGGCGACAGAGCTGCTGCGAGATCTGGCATCTCACCCACAGCGCGGCCCTCGGCGCTCTCAGCACCCCCCCAGGGCCGGGCGACCCGCACAGGTCTCCAGCCAGTGGGGACAAAGAGAAGGGGGGAAGTCGGGCGTAGCACTCGCAGGAGACAGAAAGGCAGAGGAGGGCTACTGGCCCTAGAGAGAAAGTCGTCTCATACGGAGTGCGGTGTAGTTGAGTTCAATCCAACAAGTAGCATTCGGCAGCCTTGCCATGTCTAACACTGCAGGGGGCTTGGGAGGATTAAAAGCAAAAGGAAAACACTCCTTGTCCTCAGAATCCACCAGACTCGATAGGCTTTATAAAGCCTAGGGCAGCAGTCTTGAGATACTGATTTTTTTCCTGCCTCGGGTTCACGGTTCCCTTGGGCTTAGATGTGTTGCTCCCTTGGCACTCCCCGGGATGGAGTAAGTTCTCCCCAGACTTCAGCCTGGGGGACTTACAGTCTCCCCCATTCCCCTCTACCCAACAGGCAGGGAAAAGGTTGGCTGGCGCCTCGGCTCAAAGCCCATTCTGACTTCTCATTCCCCTTGTGCAGCATCATCATGACCATCTCCTCCACGCTTCTGGCCCTGGTCTTGATGCCCCTGTGCCTGTGGATCTACAGCCGGGCTTGGATCAACACCCCCCTGGTGCAGTTGCTACCCCTAGGGACTGTGACCCTGACTCTCTGCAGCACTCTCATCCCTATTGGGCTGGGCGTTTTCATTCGCTACAAATACAACCGGGTGGCTGACTACATCGTGAAGGTAAGGCTCCTCTTCCCTTTACATACAAGCTTGGCGAGACCCTGGGCTCTGACCCACAGCTGAAATGCTAGGAAGTTTGGGGAAGAGAGGAAAGGAAGAAAAGGACTTGGCAGTATTTGCATGGATAAACTTAAAAAAAAAAAAAAGTTTATGCAACAAAGATCTTTTCCACCTGTTGGGATTCCTAGAATGATAGCTCGAATTAAAACATAGCTTACTGAAAACCAGTGTTAAGAGAAGTATCAGTACTCATTGGGAATAAACAAGTCATGGGGGCAGGGGAAAGATGACAGTGCAATTGAATAGCAACGTATTTTCCACTAACTGTATATTAGTAAAAATCAAAGCAAATTCAATGCAATTGTTTTAATAGAATTTGTGCAATATTTTAGAAATGCATTACCATAGTTTCAAAAGTGGTACTCTAATTATGAGAAACCCTGTATTAGGTTCCTTAATTAATTTCTAAAAAAATAAGCTGACACTAATAAGACTAAAAGTAATCGAAAAGTTATATTGTAGCAATATAATAGAATACATAAAATATTGGCTTTAAAGCACAAAATTAAAAAAAAAGCACAAAATAAAATTGGGTCTTAGATAAATAATGTAGATTTTATTGCCCTTACTAAATGTGTGTGTTTCTTTTTCCTTCCCCATTGCAATATTTTATATGGTTTGTAGAGCTAGTGAAAAGATGAGGGATTTCTATTGTTTACACGATATGTCCAATATTGCTTTAATCTTTGTAAATTAAGCTTTCTTTGAAAACTCCAAAACAGTAGTGAAAATGCATATACAATGATCATTTTAAGAAGTTAACCAAATATGTAACTATTACTATAAAATGCACAGGCAAATTTCTTTAGACAAATGAAGAGAAAAAGAGCTGCTCCAATGATTCAATTATGTAGATTTAAGGCATAATCTCTTGTGTTTTACTTATATTAATTTATTTTCTAAAGTAATCTGATTACACAGAGAAGTCAACTTTTATTAATATGAAATGCAGAGGGTTCTTTTTTATACATATATCCAGCCCTGAGTAAAAGACTTTTATCCTGCTCCATAATAAACATCTATATGTGAACATATTATATATGATCTACCCATATACATAAGATGTACTAAGAACTTATTTAAGCATATTCTTTAAACTAACATTATTAATGTGATGGCATTTACTATAAAACCTTAGGAAATCTACAAGAAAATCAATCAAATGAGCTATTTATACACTGAAAATAGAAGAGATATATTTAATAGGCAAGTCAATTAGATTGGCTACCTTTGAATTTAAGGTGAACCTACCCCTATTCTTTAATTAGCACACTATTAAGATATAGGTTATATAGTTGCTATACTTTTGCAAACACTTTAAAATGAGCTTTCAATCATTCAATATCAATGCTCAACAAATGACTTAAAATAGTTCAAAGGGACTTTGAAGCCAATATTTTCAAAATGAAGAATCAGATTTCTTATTAATGCTTTTAATGTGACACACTTTGAAATTTAATCTAATAAACATTTTGATTTGTAATAGTTGGTTTCTGCCAATTGTACGTTTGTAGTATGTGTACCTTATATAATAATTATTTCAGCGTTCCGATAGGGTAGAATTTTTGGCCAGCCCAAATAAACTTTAAATAATTTTTAAGAGTATAAAGTATATGCCAGTCCCACAGGCAGCAAAAGGGTTTCCTCCCAGACATCCAGGGAACCAGAAGCAACATTTAAGCTGTTCTCTCTGAATCTGTAACCTCTTTCCCTTCCCTCTCCCCATTTAAGAAAATGAGTTAACTACCAATATGAAGGAGAAAGAGGAGAGGAATTTTCAGGTTTCCATCTTACTGTTGACACAGCCTGTTTTACTTCAATGAGTGAAATGTACCAGTCAGAACATCAAGATGACACGTTTTACACAGAAGCCAGTTGTACTATATCTACAGTCCATGTATTATAATTCCTAAGCATCATTAGAAACTTATGGATGGGAGGTTTCTCACGAACACGTGAAAAAGGGTGGCGTTTCAAAATTGCAAGGAATTCTTCACATCTTATATTTACATTTTTTTCTCTTACATCATCTAAGAGTAGGCAACTGTTTCAATATTGCTAACAATCCTCTGCAATATAAAATATGTTGAAGGTTAAAAATATCACACAATAAATTTCATAAATTTTAATAGCTTTTTATTTCAGGTGTAAAACAAGAACTAATTTCTTACGGAAAACGTGGGGGCTTATTCAGGGAAAGTAAACATCCACTTGTCCACTCTATTCATCAGATCAGCCCTGGGGTATTCGGCTCAATTCTAACTGTCCCGTTTATAAGGGGCACGGTCACAAATTAAACGCATGCTCAGAACAGTCAGAACACCAAAACAAAGCTCCGTGGTTGAGGCTGAAAGTCTGGGGATAATCTGCCTGGAGAAGTGTAGCCTTCCCCTGCTAATTGGTTGTTAAACTTCCGAAGAGCTGTTTTTCAGCTGGTCTGTGTTGTGCGGAGGGCCTATAGCAGGTCAACGGCTAGAGATTCTAGAAGGCAAATTGTCACGACATCAGGGCAGGCCGCCACACAATTAGAGACATAGGTCTGCATGCCTCCTGAAGAAGTGACCTACCCATCTTCAGAAATGCTCTGTCAAAGATCTCCACTTTGTGTTGGGTGTCAGACTAGACGGGCATCTTCTTCCCAGAGCTTAGGATTCTCCTGCCTGATTTCCTCTTCAGCTGTCTCATTGCTGATGGCTTGTCTATCCCTTTTCTGTCACTAGGTTTCCCTGTGGTCTATGCTAGTGACTCTGGTGGTCCTTTTCATAATGACCGGCACTATGTTAGGACCTGAACTGCTGGCAAGTATCCCTGCAGCCGTGTACGTGGTAGCAATTTTTATGCCCTTGGCAGGCTACGCTTCAGGCTACGGCCTCGCTGCTCTCTTCCGTCTTCCACCCAACTGCAAGAGGACTGTCTGTCTGGAAACGGGGAGTCAGAATGTGCAGCTCTGCACGGCCATTCTAAAACTGGCCTTTCCACCACAACTCATAGGAAGCATGTACATGTTTCCCTTGCTCTATGCCCTTTTCCAGTCTGCAGAAGCAGGGATTTTTGTTTTAATATACAAAATGTATGGAAATGAAATGTTGCACAAGCAAGATCCTCTAGATGAAGATGAAGATACAGATATTTCTTATAAGAAACTAAAAGAAGAGGAAATGGCAGACACTTCCTATGGCACAGTGAAAGCAGATAATTTAATAATGATGGAAACCGCCCAGACCTCTCTCTGAACACGGAGACACACGGGAGCTTCTAACTTGCTGAGCTATTACTTCATATTTATGGCCTGTGGTAGTCCATATGGTTTACAACATAAAGGATAACAACCGGTTCACATTATCATACATGTAACAATTATGCTCTTCTCATTTTAAGGTTCGTTGGTGTATTAACCAAGCATTTTCACAAATTACAGATCAATGTTGTAATATGATTTGCACCTGGGACAGCTCAAGTGTTGCCTGAACTCGTTAAAAGTGCTTTTTGATTTTTACCATTACCAATTTCTATGACTGCTTTAAATATAGAAACTATTAGAAAACGGCCTTGGGAATGTAGAATTTTGGTGCCCTGTCTTACGAGTAAAAACACACTATCTTTGTAAGGCATAACTGAGTTTCATGTAATTGTTGAAAAAAAAAGTATGCTTGTTCAACTGATAAATACCTGATAATGTTGAATTTTGACCTGTATTCAGAAAAATTCCAAAACAGGTCAATTAAACAATGAAACACAGTACTTTGTTGTCAAACCACTATCAAACCACAGATAAATTACATTAATGTCTTTGATTACTTGATCTGATATCTACTTCTTGGTAATGAACCACCAACATTTTTCTAGTGGACAAAGCATTTTCTTTTCAATTGGTCTGCCTTTATGTAAACTCATCTCAAATCAATTTATCTTTTGCAGAGATGGTTTGGTGAGGAAATTTTGTACAACCACCATCCACCCAGGAATAGAGCTAAACGGTACCCGGTCACGGGTGGGAGGGATATAGTCCAGGGGAGGAAACAATTAGCCTAGACGCGGACGCCCTGGGCGCTGCCCCGCGCACGCACTGCGCCAGCCCGGTGGGTAGACGGCTCGGCAGCTCTCAGATAAACCGTGGTCCCAGATAACAGGCTACAGAGCCCCAGCAGTTCCCAAGCCTTGGCATTTTCGCTCAACTAGCCAGAGACACCCCGCCTCGCCTTCCAGACACCTGGGACAATCAGGGTATGGGGATCACCTGGCTCAGCTAATCCAGATGATAAATCTCTCTCGCTGAAACCCTCCTCAGCTCGGGCACCTTGGTTCACTTACAAATCAGTACTTTTATCTCAAAAAAAAAAAAAAAAAAAGCCCTCTTTCCAGATGTCTCAGGGTGTTTGTGCCGACCCCTGGGCGTGGAGGATTTCCGTACCGAGCAGGCCAGGGAAGGCCCCGGCGAGGACGCGGGGACAGCAGGCGGCGGTGGGGCGGGCGCCCCGCGAGGGCCGGTCACGCCTCCGCCCGGGCGCGTGGCCTATTTAGCGGGCGGCGTGCGGGAGCGGCTGGAGCTGCGCACATGGCGGCCCTGGGGGACGAGGTGCTGGACGGTTACGTGTTCCCGGCGTGCCCCCCCTACCCGTACCCCTACCCCTACCCCTACCCGTCGGCCGCCAAGGGCAAGGGCGCGGCGGACCGGGGCTGCCCTCCCGCCTCGTCGTCGTCCTCTGCCGCGGGGGCGACCGCGGCGTCCTTCCCGGGCTTCGGGCAGCAGGCGGCCGCCAAGCTCTTCGACAGCTACCAGCGAGCGCAGCTCATGGCCCTCCTGTCGCAGGTGAGCCCGAGCCCGGGCCCCCGCAGGGCCGGCAGCCGCGACGCGGCGGTGCAGGTGAACCCGCGCAGCGACGCCGCGGTGCAGTGCTCGCTGGGGCGCCGCACCCTGCGCAGGGCGGGCGACCCGGGCGTCCCGACCGGCCCCGGCCCCGCCGAGGGCGCGACAGGCGGCGGCCCGCAGCCCGTGCGCTTCCCGCGCACCGTCGCCGTGTACTCGTCCGCGGCCCCCCGCCGTCCCGCCGCAGTCCCCGAGGCCGCCGAGGCCGGGGCGGGCGAGCAGAGGCCTGGGGCGGCGGCGGCGGAGCGAGGGTCGCCGCCTGCGAGGGCGCAGGGCCCGGGGCAGGGACAGGCGTCGGCGAGGAAGGCGCCCCCGCGGCCCGAGGACCACGACGCGACCCGGGCGGCGGCGCGGGAGGCCGAGGTGGGCGAGGCGGCTCCGCTGTCACCGCCGAGGAGCCCGGCACGGCCCCCGCCGGCGGGGAGGGCCCCGGACGGCAGCGACGGCGGCGGGGACGGAAGGGACGGCGGGGAGACGGTCGCCACCGCAGAGAGGTCGTCGCTGAAGAGCCCCGAGCAGGGCAAGGAGCGCTTGCGATTCCAGGTGAGGGACGCCTGAAGGTGTGGGTCCCCCTCCGCGCACTCGGCCCCCGGTAGTCGGGGACACGCTTCCTTCGGCGCGGGCCCCATCTGTGTGCGTTTCCGCAGCCGCTGACAACGACAGGCGTCGTCTGTCCCCGGTAGCAGGATCACGTTGCGGTAGCCTAACTCGCAGCGATTGCTCCACAGGTTGGCCAGGGTCGCCTTGCACGTGTCGCGTTCAAACACGTTTGCCCTGCAAGACCCTGGCGCCGGGCGCCTGGTCCTGACCACGCGTTCGGGTGACCGGAGCGGGCGGGCGCACGGCAGGACGTCAGGCGAACTTGGAGAGGCGACTGCCAGCGACCCCTGTCCCATTTCCCCACCGAGTGTGGCAAAGCCCTTGTCGGCCAGACTGTGGGGATCCTGGTCATCTCTACACTTTCTTTTTTGTCTCTGTTTTGCACGCTGACAGTCCGTTGGAAAGCTGGGGCATTTGCCTGGCTTCTTAAAGCGTCCCCACTCCGAAATCCGACGCTGCAAACGCGTCTGGGCTGTTGCTGCCCGTGGGACCCGCAGGCTGACCCCTGTAGGGTTGCGGCACACGCACAGCAGGCCCCGGTAGCCCTTTGCGGTCTCTTCCACAGCCTTCACCGGCTGCTAATGGCTTTTTTTAGGGAGGGAGGGGCGTGGGGGGCCCTAAGTGAATCAAGAGGCCCGGACTTCCAGCTGGGCCACGCCTGGGCTGTGTGTGTGACCTTGGGCAAGTCTGTCTTCCTGGATCCCATTCAGTTTGCTCACCTGTGGAATCGCGCTAGGTGCTCCCCAGAGCTCCCCTTAACCCCAAAGGCCTACATTCACAACTTGTTTCTAACTTGGCCCTCATTGGGAGGGAAGAAAAACTTGAAAACAAGGTGATATTACTGTACTTCATATTACGTATAAATCACGGCTTTATCCACAACCTAGCTTCCCAGCACCGCTGCTGGGTAGTCATTAAGCAGCAGCATAGAGAACTTGGGTGAATGCCTTGAAGTATCTTAGATGCAGGGTCTTACTCCTTTCCTTTAGCTTAATAACCTTCATATATGTGTATTGCAAGGTCAGAATTTATCAGAAAATCTCCCCCTCCACCTAAAGAATTCCAAGCTTCAGAGAGCCCTGGATGTTTGGCTTTTTCCTTGGCTTATCTGAGGGGGAAATGCCTATTCAGCTGTCGACCAGCCTTATGAGCTAAGTTAATCTGGTACAAACGCTTCTGGGCCTGTGCTCATTTGCTCGAGTATGCCGTTGGCGCAATCACTATGTTGTAGAGGTTTACCCAGACCTGACACTGCTTTCTTCCATGAGCTGGAATGAAGTTGCCGATTGCAAGTAAAGTAGATCCTTCCCAGCTTCTGAAATGGAGGGTGATTCAGGTGTCGTGTTGGTTAAATTCTGATCTCCTGTTCAGTTCTTAGAACAGAAATACGGCTATTACCACTGCAAGGACTGCAACATCCGATGGGAGAGCGCTTACGTGTGGTGTGTACAGGGCACTAACAAGGTAAGAAACGCCACATAATGGGCATCCTCTTGCCAAAAGCGTCAAGGGCCTTTGCTTCAAGGTTATCCTCTCTCTCGTCACAGGTTTACTTCAAACAGTTCTGCAGAACTTGTCCGAAGTCTTACAACCCTTACCGAGTGGAGGATATCACCTGTCAAGTAAGCCGAATGTTTTTCATTTTGTCTGAATTGGGTTGTGGTAGAAGGCTTCTGGTACAGTTTCTTGAATGCATCTGCAAAAATACATAGGTTCCCAGACCTTAGGTTTTGATTGTTCTTTTGCTAGGAGTTGTAGGAATAATATTCAACTAGAAAACAGGGCCTCTGTTAGCTTCCTTCTGCCCTTGCAAATCTTGGTCACGTAACCTCTGTTGAAACTGTTACCTTACGTGCAATACGGAAGGGTGTTTGCCTTACCTGCTACCTAGAGTCTAAGAGGAAGCGAAATGAAAACTACTTTTCTACTGATGAGGGTAGAGGTTGACTATTTTACCCAAATGCTTTTTATGAAGTGTATATTTGGAGTATGTAGCCTGAGCACACAGGAGGCTAAAGTTTTCTTGCCCGAGAGCTCAGGAAGGGATGCTTTAAGATAAATCTAGGTTGCCTGGCTTTATGGGGGGTTAACTTCTAACATGCTGCTTGCTTATTGTTAGCACTGGGCTCTAAGGGGCTTAGATAATGATTAAGAGGAAGGAGCTAACTTCACCTGGTCTCACACAGCTAAGGAGCCTGAATTGCCAGTTGAGACAGCCCTAGTCAGTGTACTTGACTCAAGCTGGATAATTTGGCAGCATTAACGCCCTACGGTGGTGGAGAGAAACTAAGTATGCAAAGCCATTTGGAATTGCTTAGATCAGGGCAGAACATGTTTCTAAGGTGTAGGGTGCATTAGCCACTCTGTTCTTGGCTTTCATTGTTAAATTCACCCTTCACTTGTTCTCCACCCTTCCCCTGCCCTTCCTCTTAGAGGAAGTTTCCAAAGAAACTTCACAACTTAGAATTGAACCCAATGTTATGCAGCACCACTACAGTCTGCTTAAACACCTGCTGTCCCGAACTGTCACTGTTGGGTAGAGATGGAGACAGTAGTGTACAGGCCCTCGCTTAGTCTGCTTAGTATCTGAATGGACTAGGAAAATAACTAAATCCCAGGTAAATCAAGTGCTCATCTTCTGCATGTACTTTAATTTTTTTAGAGTTGTAAACAAACTAGATGTTCCTGCCCAGTAAAACTTCGACATGTGGACCCCAAACGGCCCCATCGTCAAGATTTGTGTGGGAGATGCAAAGGCAAACGCCTGTCGTGTGACAGCACGTTCAGCTTCAAATATATCATTTAAATAAAGGAATGTAAAAAGGTGCCGCTGAGTGTGTGCTCATGGAACAGACAAGTTGAGCTTTCTTCCACCCTCCCTTCCACCTCTCCCTTCTCGAAATACTCCATTGAAAGGCAGTGTATTGTGACAAAGCCTTCAAATAAAGGTATTGCAAAAAACACTTATAAATTTCCCAAAATCTTTGAAAAAAGTCTTGAAGCTTGTCTTGTTCTGACAGCCTGGGCCTGTCACTTTACCTTAATATGCTAGTTGATGGCATATCGTGGCCCAGGCTCTGAGCTAGGTGTAGCCACTTGAAACGACTCAGAGGGCCTCACAGCCACGAGGCTTACTAATTGGGTAGGTAGCTAAGTGAACAAAAGCAAGCATCCCTCTGGAGGGAGGTGGAGGCAGAGCCCGTCCCTATTGTATGAGACGAGACCATTTGAGTAGGAACCCTGTGTGGCTGATGAATGTATGTGGGTGCTTCAGGGTACAGGTGACCTTAGTTTAGGAAGCTACAAACTGGGTGGAGGGAGGCGGCTAGAACTCGCCTGATTTGTTAACCACAACCTCACAAATGTGCTGCAAGTGAGGCTTGGAACAGGGTGGCTAGGGGCAGCTCAAGACACCAAATAACAGGTGGTAACATGTTCAGAATCAAAGCTTTAACAAGTAGGCCTTTGTATTTAAAGACTTCAAGTTAGACATAGGCTTTTAGCCTTTGTCTTGACTCTTACGGATGATCTAGTCTGGCTTGTATTGATTCTCATGCTAACTGTGTCTGCAGGGACACAACACAGGTCCCACGGCCAGACTCCTAGTTGAGAGGATGGCACCGAGTTGAGGCTCAGGGTGCTTCTAATGAAATCGGAGTTGCTTGGCTATTGGTTTAATGACTGCAGAACCCAAGATTAGAACCAGGTGCTAATTATGTCCCCAGTTTTTCTAACATCGCATTTAAGTTAACCCTTACTAGCTTAGAAGGGCCATAGAAGTCTCCTAACAGCTTGGAACCTCAGGTATACTCAAATAAAGAGGTTCAGAGGGCCGAAAGCGTGTTCAGGGCCTCCATAGACCCCTGTCAAGGGGAAAGGCCGACCTGCATCTACGTGGACCTCGAAGGTGTTTGTAAAAAAGATTCCCAGGCCTCATCCCAACCGAATCATTATTGAGTGACACTTCAGGTGTTGCATATGGAATTTGTAGCACAAGGACCACCGCTTCAGCCAGCCTTGTTAAAATGAACGAGGACTGGTCTCTGCCCTTAGGGAGGGAATGTCCAGTCTAGTGGGTAGATGGCCATTAATCTTCCCCTAAAGAAACGTAATACGGAAGTTCTGGCATGTGAGATGGCAGAGCTACTTAATCGTAGTAAACAGGGGGTTTGGCTAAGGGCGGTCAGGGAAAGGCCGACCTGAAAGGAATGACACCAGCTGAGCTCAAGTTTGGATGAGTTGGAGGAACACACTGACTGCCATGTGACTTGTATTTAACTCAGGCTAGTTTTACGCCCGGGGCCACGTGAAGCAAAACCCTGCGGTTGGCTTGTGAAAGTCTTACTTGCTGATATTCTTACAATTAATGTGGACAATTCTAAAAATGTGAATTGTGCTGCATATAACTCACGAACAGAAAACGATAACAAATTAGAAAGGATCATGTTTTAATTAAAACACCGTGGCCCTAGGTGAAAAAAAATGTTTTTCTAGTGTGGCAGTCAATGTGTTAAGCAAAAAGGGGAAGGAGAAATTTTCCCGAATAAGACAACACCATGTGCAGAGGCCCCTGTGGTAGAATATTCTGGAGACATGATGCCAGGTGAAACCAGCAGGGCCAGAGCAGGAGGACTTTCTAAGCTTTGGGTAGGCTTGGTCTTTAGTCATCCGTAAGAATCCACTATAAGGTTTTATTTTTGTGTTAGAGACAGGGTCTTGCTATGTGGCCCAGGCTGGAGGACAGTGGCTAGTCAAATGGCATATTCACCGATTACAACGCAGTACAGCCCCGCACTCCTGGCCCTCAGCCTCCAGCAGGCACTGCATGCGGCTATGCTAAATGGTTTTAAAGGTGTGGTGGGGACAGTGGGACATGGTGACAAACAGAATCACCTTTAAAAATATTAATCATTCTAGCTATAAAATGTGTAGCTATAGACAAAGACTTATAGGGACCAGCTAAAGTGGTGGGTGGGGCCAAGGAGAAATAAGAGCTCTCTACATGCTTATAGAGGCAATGCATTTTTGCTTGTTCTAACATATTATTGACTTGGTTGGGGGTAGGTGCGGGACTAGGAAACTTATTTGACTCCTGTGGCAGGAACGTGGTGCTCAACATGTGCTCGATAGCATTTGGTTGTAAATGAACTATAGAAAGCTATCTGTAATGAGTCCTAAGACAGAAATTCACTGGCTATTAATATGGTTAAGTCATTCTTTAATATTTACCATTAATTTTCCTAACATAGCAGCTAACCCTTTTATAATTGAGGAAAGCAAGGATCAAACTGTGTTTTACTTAAGGTTAGTGCACATTCAGGTATTGAACAAAGTGGCAGAAGAACATCTTGCTGTCCTAAGAGTTATGGAGATAACATTCTAGCAAGGAGAAGGTACTGCTCAACTCCTATGCATGCAATCCAAAACTTGTAAGATGTGTGTAGATATTAAGACAGATTGGGAGAAGCTAGAAGGAAATACTTCGTGATGTCATCTCTGGGTGTCAGATGTGATTGTAGTTTTCTCCGTATTTCCTACATTTCCTTAAAGTGACCACGGATTACTTTGAAAAACTAGCTTTGAAAAACTAGAAAAAGGAAATGCTATAAAACAATCATCTTGATTCTAATATTTCATTTCCTCTCATTTAGTTCATGCTGGTATCATAGGAGTACTCCTCATTTATAGCCCTAAATGAGAGAACCTTATTTTCTGGCTTTGGTCTTTTCCAAGACAATGTGTAATGATTTCCTAAGTTTTAAGGTAGGTTGTGGGTTATACCACACCCCCAATTTTACATCACTAAAAGCAGAAAATATGTTTTAAGTTGTGCAAAATTCTTCTGGTTTTCTATTTTAGAATCAGCAGGAAGAAAATGCCCTATCTCTTCTTCTGCTGTTATTTTTACAAATTTACTATTTAGTTATGTGATAAATTTAGTGGGTGAAAAAAGAAACAAGCATATATGTAGCAAAAACTGGGCTCCATGTGGAACTAAAGGCAGTAAGCTAAGCATTTGATATATATACTGTTAATAAATGTAAACTTTGCATTCAGATAATAAAGCAGCATAGGTTTGAGGAAAATCCAGTGGCAAAGGGACAATCCTAATGAGTTTATGTTTGCATCTTGCTTTCTATAGGTGTATCTGTTTTTATTACATTAAAAGACTTAGTTACATATAAACGCAAAAATCAAATTTCAGCTGTTCAAAAGGTTTGGTTTAGGTAGTCAATGTAACTATTTTGTTTACTTTTTAAGGCAAATTATATTTAAGAATGAAGGTAACATTTGACAGTTTCCAGGTAATGCACACTATAACCATTCTTTTTTAAAATACAACACAAACCACCAGCTACAATGCTTTTTATTTTTAACAAAAAATGTAAGGAGGGAGAGAAAGAAAGGATGTAGAGTGTGTTGTGTCTCTGGACACCAACCCTCTCTGCCTGCCCCGCACCCAAAAGTTATTAAATAATTTAAAGGACACCATTTACAGTACCAGAACACCATCAAAATAATTGGTTTTTATCAGGGTCAAAAAATACAGTGATTATGAATGAGCCGTGACCAGTTAGGGAATTTTACAGGAAACATAACTATGGTCAGCAGTCCAAGGACGTGCACAGTGCCTTCAATTAATGCAATTAATGCACCTGGGCATACATAATTACATTTCTGGCAGGGTCCACACCCCCAAGAAGAGGCAAAGCTAAGCATTTCATTTCTACATTCTAAACTCTGGAATCAGAGCCCAGTTTAAAAGAAAAGTCACAGTGGATAAGAGATGCATCTAAACAGTACAAGGTGTTCCTTTCAAATCAGAAGAGTTTGTGGGACTACGTTCTTTTTTTCCTTTTTTCTTTTTTTTACAAAATGCTATTTAAAAAAGGCCAGAGGCTCCAGTTCATGTTATGCTACAGCCCTAGACAGTGAATAGTATATTGCATGTTTGGGTAGTCGGTCTCCAGGCTTCCTGTCGTTTCCCCCACAGCCCCAGGTTCCTTTAGCATGAAACATGTGAGCCCTGAATGAACATATAAGAATGCATCTCCTTTCTGCAGACTTCAAAGCCTGCAAGTCATATATGCTACCATCAATGACCACATTTTTTTCTTTAGCTTTGTACACCTATTCTTGTATAACAGTGCATGGCACGAATGTACAAGAAAATACTGGTTTTAGTCTATACAGTTTCTAGAATAATTATGGGGTAAAATAAGTTAACTCTTCTAATGAGAATAGCTGACGGGCAGCACACATCTTTATTTTACATTTTTAAAGTCTCTGCAGGCATCTACTTTGGTTAGTTATCAACAGTTGTAACATAAGCACTGGTCAGAGAACTGAGCAGCATTCCAATAACGTTAAACAGATATATTATTTCTTTTCCAAATACTGGGAAAGCCCAGCTTTAAAATATTATTAAAATGTCCTAACATTTACAACACTATGAAGAGTTAGAGCTAATAAAATAAAATTTCTTCAAAAATAATCTTGCAGTGCTCTTTTAGGCATGCTCTGAGACGTTATCACCAAACATCCATACCTTGAAAATACGACTATCACATATCCATACATCCCAACTCACACACACACACACACAATTCCTTATACAGACCAACAAACAAAACAAAAACACCCCAAACCCTTATCCCACATAGTGAAAAATCAGTTTGCATGTGTACATCTGACTGGATGTTCATGTAGATGATTAAGCATCAACTGTAGACAATGTTATGACTGCTGGAAATCCAAGCAGCTTTTGCAGGTCTTCGGCTAAAATGAACCAGCCGTGATTTCAGCCTCATTTCACCTGCTCCCGGATGTCCCGGTACTCAAGGCCATTATTGCAAACATTCTTGGACTCCTTTGTCTTTCTCCAGAAAGTAATGGATTTGTATGCATCACTTTTAGCCCTTTTCTTTTCACATAGGTTAAGTAATTTAAAAATTCCATCTTCAGACAGTTATTGTGGGAGGTATTGGCAGCTGTTAAACAATTAGATTATTTTTCTTCAGATCTTTGTTTTGTTACAGTTTCACATTAGTTACGCTTTCATTGTAGATGCTGCCAGAAAGTTATCAGTGAATCGCAAGGGTTCATAAAAGGTGCTTGGTTAATATGTGTAATTATCTTCAGTTTCATTTCTTTCCTAAATGCCGGAAGTCTCTCAGAATCCAGTGCTCACCATATTTCCAATTGGTTTGGCCTGTGCTAGAAGCTGGTATGATTGCACCATGCGTAGAGACTCTCTTATTTCTAGATTAAGTTCCATCAGTTTGTAGTTTGCTTCTGACATGTCCAGGTTAGAGCCGACAACTGCAAAGCTTCCTGTCTGGCCCAGCGTCTGGTGATGGAAATAGATGTGTAACAGCGTCTGCACAGGGTCATCTTCGTAACTGCCAAAGATGTCACTGGGCCATAGAGCTCTGAAAATACACAGTATTTTTTAAGTTCCAAGACTTTAAGCAATCATTTATTAGTCAAGATTAACTCAATTTTAAGTTAGCATGTAAAACAAAAACAATTTCCTTGTAAATAACTGATGTTTTAATATAAATGAGCAAATACGTTATCAAAGTAGCACCTGAATATGAAAAATAATCTAAAATTGGTATCATGTCAGTGGTAACTATGTTAAACATGTTTTCCTTTCACAAAAACATGATATTGAAACATCAAATTGAAAACCAAAGCCTAATATTAAACTTCCAGTCTAGTTTAAAGGCATTATTTTTAAATCCTTTCACATTTTACCTGAAAGCTTTGACTTGTGCTACAGCTGATATAAATTCCTTATTTTTCAAAGTTTCAATTAAAGAATGAATGGCAGTTTCTATAGTAGTTTGCGCAGCTTTGGAAATGTCAATTTCTTCATTTTCTGATGCAGACTCAGCTTCTTTGAGGATACTTTCCAACTGGGCAAGTTCCTCTGACATGTTGATGACCTAAAACAAACACACCTTTAAGGATCTGTTCATATTTGGTTAAAAAAAATTTAATTGGCTTTGAGGAGATACCTGATGGTAACATTTTGTCCCTTAAAGATTATTTGAAAGTGTTAAATGTAGAAGGGCAGTTAATATTTCAAGTTCTTCCTTCTGCAGCAGTCAAATTCTACCCAATAGTAGTCTTTAAATATTCTTGATAAAGCAATAAGTTGAGATAAATGTGTATACTGGTTTTAGCATTATTACATTTTGGGTAGTAAAATACATTTACTGTCATAGAGGGATCATGAAAACCTTTTTTGATTTTACATTAAAAGTTTTTGTTTTTCTTTTTACAGATTTAACCATTAAAAAAAATTAAGGTCTTGAACTTCTTAGGACTGCTGGCTATCTGCTCTTACTTACTAATAAGTCCTGCCAGGGTATATCATTTCAAAAAAAATCTCTCAACTAAAAAAAGTCAGTATAAGTGAGTTGACTTAAGCTATTTTAACAAGGAACATATGTACATACGTTTTAAAATTTTCTAGAATCAGTTACTGATACCTAGTACAAATGAATATTTACCTCTGGTTCATTTTTTATTGTATTTACTTGGTTGATAAGTTTACAGTAGGCCTGGAACAAAAGCAGCAATTGAAAATGTAATTTGTATAACCTTCGGCAGAGCTCCAGTTCCTAGAAATAAATAACATTACATTAAATTTAGGTGGTGTTTTCCATGCTATTTGACTAGACAGCATATTTACAATAAAACTTTATAAATATGTTAAAATTATCTTGGCATTTGTTTCTGAAGTAAGCAAGTTAATATGGTGTGAAGCTGATGAAAGGTAGATGAAAGATGCTTTGAAGACTGAGATTAAAATAAAAACAAAGATCATTGTTGGTTACATACTTTAGTGTTAAGCACGTTTTCATATTCAACAAATAGAATGTTTCAGCAGGCAATAAATAAGATGCTTTAAAAAGATTTGCTATAATTTAGAACTTTAAATTAATAATGAATTTACAAATCCATAGACTTTTGCCCTCAGTGAGATGTAGATCTCATTGCATTTATCAACAAATGCTTGATAAAGCAAAGTTGAAACTGGGTAACCTCTTACCTAAGAAGTAAGAAGAGTTTGTCTATAAAATGAAGTCATTTTTCTCAAGAAAACCACTTGGTAATCTCATTGAAATGAGACTATGAAATTAACATGTGCACTTTGATTTTTAAAATTAAGAAATTTAAAAGGAGATAGGTTAGTTATAGATGTAGAAAAAGGTGACTGCTAGTTGTACATATTATAAAATCTCATTTTTATAGAACCAACATTTCATGGATTACACAAAACTGAAGCACACACTACTTTTAAAGTAGTCCATGACAGAACACTGCTAGGTCACAAATGGACAAATGGCAGATGAAAACCAGTGTATCTGGCAAGGGTAAGTAGTCTGTAAATCAAGACAGGTCACTTACTGCTAGAATTTCCATTTGCTAAGCAAGAAGGTGATCAGGTCACAAAAAATACAAAGGAAGAAAAAGACCAAGAATTAGTGTAAGAAATCATTTTAACTAGGGCCACAGCTGTCCCAGGCAAACTGAAGAACATATTTATACCCCAAAGAAAATTTTATTACCAGACATTTACTGCAACGTTAATTCAGGGTGTTTTCAACTCTTTGCCAAATAATAAGTAAATTACATTTAGGCTATGGTTTATTTCTGTATAAAAGCTACAAAGAATAAAATTGAACTAATGTGATTTTGGGAAACATGGCTATTATGTGTTCTATTTAGGTTTTGAAAAAAAAAAAAAAAAAAAAACCAAACCCAAATGTAACAGAATTTCTATTAGTAAAGTGGACAACTTATGCTTAGAAAAATTACCATTACTTCTCAGAAAAAACTGGCTTATATAATTTACGTAATAAATACCCTTCTGTGGATTATTTTCAGTGTGGCTTGTTCTAAGCTTCCTACCCTTCACTGTCTAATTAGGTCCTAGGTTGTTGTAACTGATGCTGAGCCACAGGGCAGAACATCGGAAGCAGATGTGTGTTCTCAACTTCATTCCAAATGCAATTCAGTAAGTTTCAGAAATGTAACCCAACTAGGTTTGAATCAAAGGAGATGATGCACATAAAACACATAGTGAAAAGTCTACCTTACGGACTGCCTTAAAAATTCTACTAAAATATCTACAGCCACTTGGACCTCGTCTCATTAACAGAAGAATGACTTCTAATTAAAGCAGCAATTGGTATAAGGTAAATGTAGCTTCTAAAAGTCATTCTTAAAAGCCTGCTTTTCTAAATATTTTCCTCTGAGGGGCTATTTATATAACATTTATTCCTATCAATTTAGAAGGGATTTGCTAAATAAGCAAAGGTGAACTTTAGCTCATACTGCTTACCATAAATTACATGGATAGTCATTCAGTAAACACTGGTCCAGTCCAGCCCGGTGTCAAGCATAGTAGCATTTCTAAACTTCTGAGGTTTTATTTTATACAGTTGATTTCATAGGAAAATTAATGATTTGAGTTTCATAAATGAGAACTGACATGCATATATATATATATATATATATATATAGCCTCTACTTTGGGATGTAATAGGAAATAAATCACTGATAAAGTTTATGATCATAATTGTAGGAAATAGCACAAATATAATTAATTCCATAGCTCTAAATTACCAGAAGTTGCTCCAAGCATGCTAACTGTAGTTTTTGAGGATGACCATGCATATGCACATTTTAAATTGGTGCTTTTTACGCATATTAAAATGTGCACATACATTCTCTTTTATTCATCCACTAAATACTTGATTTTTTATTATGCAAAAGTCTACACTAGTACACAAGGACAGATAGTAAAGTTGTGTAAAAAGGGTCCCCCCACCCTCAAAAAGCTCAATATGAAAGGGGAGCTAAGATATAAATGAAAGTCCTTACAGTTTTCACTTAGTAGAAAACCTCAAGCTATGTTAACTGATTTAGAGTCTTGGAGCTGGATCTCATTTCTTTAAGGTAGAAGGGATATAAAATATCACTTTAGTATAACCACCTAGTTTATATAGGAAAAAAGGTTATATTATTTACTTGATCGATACAGTTAAACAGTGGCAAAGACAGAAAGAATTAGAACCCAAAGGATCTTGTTCTGGTCTTGGGTTAATTCCTTATCTTGCTTCATTTCTTACATGGATGATCTCACGGTTTCTAACACAGTGCAGGATTTGGAGTCAGCCTGCCTACATGTGTATCTTGGTTCTATTCTTTACTTATTGATTTTAGATACATTAGCTTCTCTGAGCCTCAGTTTCCTCATCTTCAAAATGCCGACAATTAGAGCATCTAATTGATTGAGTTGTAGGGATAGAGATAATGAATGTGAAATGCTTATTAGCACAGTGCCTGGTAAATAGCATTTATTGAGCATACTATTATTTTCTCAACATTGCGTTTTTTTCAAAACTTTAGATTTTTGCTATAACTTTTACAGAACCTAGAAATCTGTAATAATGTAACTGAAGTTGAAAAAGACTGGAATTCTTACATCAAATGGAGATGAATTTTAGTTGATGAATACATTTTCCCCATAGGAAGCTGTACTCCCGTTAGAATAATCTGCAGGTCCTAATTTATCCTCACTATAATCTATGTATTATATATGTGCACCTTTTTCTGAGAAAATATATGGCTATAATTTTCAACAAACTTTATAATAGAGAAAAGCATTTATCCAATCAGAATTTCACCTTTAGAAAGGCTAATATGGATGTCTATCACGTGACCCTTCGGTTTGCTTTCCTGACCAGACAACCTATCTGCAGAATACCAATGCAGTCCAGATAGCATCAGACTTATCTAGTGAATGTTATTAAGCTTCAGTCACAAGCTGGTCGTTCATTTTTATTACAGTGAATTTTTCATTCCTAAGCCAATATTTCCTAGAACCTAACTTTTACAAAGATTGTTCTGATAACCAAAATGAAAAGTTTTACACATAATTCTTTATTTTTAGAAAGAGCAAATAAAGGCATTTGAGCATCAGCATATACATTGTTTT
This sequence comes from Lemur catta, assembly GCF_020740605.2. Lineage (NCBI taxonomy): Eukaryota > Metazoa > Chordata > Mammalia > Primates > Lemuridae > Lemur > Lemur catta. The sequence continues at coordinate 3,871,680 of NC_059146.1, forward strand.
GCCTAATATAGAAATACAGCAAAAACAAGAATTAGGAACTTACTTGTGCATCTGTGTTTATCCTGTACATGTCATCTTTGGCACCGAATGTCATCTTACAATTGTCTAGCCACTAAAAATAAGCAACAGTAAATTTTAACACAGTAACTGTATAATGCACAATGAAATTGGTAATATAAACAAACAGCCTGTCCATACAAAACAACACAGTGAACTTGAAGTTCTAGGATTGGTTTGAGGCATATACTTTCCTCTCCATTTAAACCTAATCATTTATATGGAACAAATGAAAGCAGGGTACTGTCAGTTTAACAGCAGAATGCACAGACTTGTGACAATTTAACAAAAGCACAATAAATGGTCTTCTGTTATAGGAAACTGTGGTGTGCTCCATTTCAGTAAAGAATATATTCTTCATTTTGCAGATTTTGTGGAAATCTTCATAATCTACACCTGACCTTTATGTAATGTAGGCTGGGGAAATGAAAGATGTGCTTCCCCTCTGGTCAATTTAATAAAGGCAACTTAGACTGAGCCAGGTCTGCCTGCTTATCACAAGTGTAATTCTCCGAAGACTGGTGTCAGTTTTAATTAGTGAAACAAATCAGGATCCATTTCAAACCTTGTTTTTCTTTCTTTTTGGGCAGTAATGAATGAGAAATGTTATCACCGAAGAATATCGGAGGTAGAAGCTGAATGTGGTTTTTCTTTACCCAGGGGCTATTCCTAAGGTTGATATTAATTTAAAGTACATTTTTTCCAGTCAAATAAAAATACAATAATAGCATTGTGGTATAGTGGAAAAGAACACTGGAGTCACAGTTTCCAAGCTGAAGTAAAAGCCTTAGGAGCCTTCAGGTTAAGCGCCTGGGTTTTGATAGTTTGATGTTATCAATTGTTTTGACTTCCTAAGTTCTTTTCTATGGTGATATTACTTAAAAACGTAATCAAACTAATATATCAATGATTAGGACTTTGAGGAAAAACTACTAGCTACATTAAGTAGCTCCTCTGAAAAATATTTTGGTATTTGACATTTAAAATTCTCCATTGTAGCTTATGTTCTACATGCAAAGAATTAAAATTAGACAACTCAGTTATTTCAAAAACAATCTCTTTGACCTTTGTCCCTTTTATTCCAGTCCTTCAGATTTCCCTGGCCCTGGGCTATGTGCCTGACAGCATTTCTGAAGAAAAACATGTTCAGCTTTTCTGGCGAGATGCGACCGATGGCGGCCATCGTCAAAAGCCATCAGCAGACTTCTGTGTATCGGCAGAATTCAGTTGACATCTGCCATGGACTTTGTACATTAATCTTTATTCACACAAAATGTTACAATGTCTGTACACTTAATCATCGTCACTAATTTGGTCCAGTTTATCCAAGTATACTAATAAATTTGAAAAGAATAATTTCAGTTGATTATTTAATGGCTTAAGTCTTATTAAATATTTTTTATACTGTATACTTAGTGATACAGCCCTTTTTGGGGGGGGCATTAATCAACATAATTATTGCTGATTTATAAAAGACAAGCCCCAGCCATAGCGTCCCAGGGCCATGCACCGGCCTGGGAAGCGCAGCTCTGCACGGGCCCAGCCAGCGCGTACCCAACAGGGGACATGGTCTATAAATAGAACACCCTCCAGTTCATACCTAACCAGTCTCTTGTCGTGATGTTTTCTTTACTCGAGGCTCAAATGAAGGATAAAATTTAACGGGTGAGGCTCTGCTTCTGAGCATGATGGAGCGGCTTGTGTAAGACCAGCCCTCCAAGGACAGCTACAGAAGCCAACACTTGAGGAGTTAGAGAAAAGCGCCGAGGTGAGCCCTACCCTCGCCCCAGGGGTAAACATGCTCTTTCACGGCCCTGGACATCAAGGCTGAACAGGAAGCAGTAGCCTAGAGTTCGTGCCCTACAGCGTCCCTGGGCTAGGCAACCGGGGTTAGCGAAGGTAGTGAGATACCGAGGGCCACGATCCTGGACAGAAGGGAACGACCGAGAACTGAGCCCAGTAGTTAGTGTGCAGCTGCCCCTTGGGGCACTGCTGCTCCTGTGTTGGTCACGTGCTGGGGGGACCCTGAGAAACCACACAGCAGCGACCGAGAGCATAAGAAGGTAGACAGATTGCTCATCTCATGGAGCCGGAGAGCCGAAAATGATTCAATTCCTGCCAAGATGGTGGGGTCCTGGTAAATACCTCAGCCTTTCACTTATGATCCTTGGAAATCTTGAAGAATAAACAAGAATGTATAACTAAAATACTATTATAACAGAGGGGGAAAACTGAATATTAATAATAAAAATGGCAGGCTGGGCGCGGTGGCTCATGCCTGTAATCCCAGCACTCTGGGAGGCCGGGGCAGGAGGATTGCTTGAGCTCAAGAGTTCGAGACCAGCCTGAGCAAGAGTGAGACCCCGTCTCTACTAAAAATAGAAAGAAATTAGCCAAAACAACTAAAAATAGAAAAAATTAGCAGGGCATGGTGGCATGTGCCTGTAGTCCCAGCTACCTGGGAGGCTGAGGCAGAAGGATCGCTTGAGCCCAGGAGTTTGAGGTTGCTGTGAGCTAGGCTGATGCCACGGCACTCTAGCCCAGGCAAGAGAGTGAGACTCTGTCTCAAATAATAAAAAGGGCAGATGGTAAATATTTTAGGCTTTGCAAAACATACCGTCTCTGTTGCAACTACTTTGTATTGCAGTGTAAAAATAGCCATAGAAAATATTTAAACAAACGGGAGAGCCGTGTTCCAAAAAAACTTCATTTGCAAAAATAGGCAGTAGGCCAGATGTAACTTGAGGTGTGTAGTTTCCCGACCTATGTTCAAGACGACTGTTTATACTATTATTAGTTGTTTGTATCCATATAAATTTTAGAATCAGCCTGTCAGTTTCCATTAACATATCATCTGAGATTTTGAATGAGATTGCATTAAATGTACAGACCACTTTAGGGGGAAAATGACATCTTTACAATATTGAGTCTTCTGATTCACACATGGTATACAGTCCTCCATTTGTTTAGGTGGTCTTTAATTTTTCTCTGAAGTATTTGGGGTTTTCTGCAAGGAGGTTCCAGTATATCTTTAGCTAGATCTATTTCTAGGTGTTTGATATTTTCCTGTTATAAATGATATCTATTACTGTAAAACCAACCACCCTAAAACTTAACAGTTTAAGACAACCAAGAGCAAGCCATGGGTTTTCTAGGAGTTTCTTCTGGTCTTGCCCAGAGCCACTCATGAGTCTACCACCATCTGATGGCTTGACTGGGGGCTGGAAGTCCAGTCTGTCCTCATTCTACGCCTGGCACGCTGGCTGTCAGCTGGAATGCCTGTTCTCCTTCACATAACTTCGCATCCTCCAGCGGGCTAAAGCTCAAATAGCTGCCCAGAGTTTATTCCCGTTTACACTCTGACCAGCACAAGGGCAAAGGCAGAAGCCGCAAAAGGTCTCTTCTGGGCTAGTCTCAGCGGTTGCACAGCATGGCTTCTGGATTCGATGGGTTAGGACAAGTCACAAGGCCATCCCAGATTTAAGAGGTGGGGGAACGGACCCCATCTCTCAGTGGGAAGAATGGCAACGTCGTGTTGCACAGGGGTGTGGACACAGAGAGGCATGATTCATTGGGGCCGTTATTAGAAGAATCTGCCACAACTTGTCGGGTAGGCAATAATTCCTAAAGACATGCAAAGCTTAACCATAATGGAAAAGACCGGCAACTTGGACTTAATAAAATTAAAATTTCTGTTCATGAAAGGATGCTATTAAGATAGTGAAAATGCTAGCCACGGAGAGGGAAAAATATTTGCAATACATATATCCAATAAAAGGCTTACATTTAGAATAAAAAGCTCCTATAAATCAGTGAGAAAAGTACAGTCCATTTACAAAAATGGGTAAGGTACTTGGCACAATATTCACAAAATATCTATACCAAAAGGTGCTTAACATTAGTCACCAGGGAAATGCAAAATAATATCATGAGATACTACTACCCAACTACCAGAATGACTAAAATTCTAAAAACTGGCAATACCAAGTGGTGGCAAAGATACGAAGCAACAGTAACTCTTGTGTACACTTCTGATGGGATCCTAAATTGAAACAATCTTTTTTTGAAAATTGCTTGGCAGAATCTGCTAAAGATGGACATAAGCATATCCCGTGACCCAGCAATTCCACTCCTAGATACTCAGCAGATATATGAACATACACAGGCAAAACATATGCATAAAACCGTACACAGCAATATTATTTCTAAGATCACCAGATCTTGCCTGGTAATTTCCTCATGTTGGAAACTCTTTCCTCTTCTCCAATCTGCCACCATTGTTTCAGGTTTTAGTCCAAATATAAGAGCATGCTCCCCTTATAAGGGGAGAAAGCTTCGATGTAAGTATTTTCCCATACCACATGCCCTCCCTGAAATAATACCCCAATCCAAAATTAACCACCTGTCACAGCCCAAGATCATATCACCATTCCATGAGGCTTTCCTGTTGGCTCAAAGTGACCTCTCTCTGGATATCACAGTATTGCTCTGCATTAGTTCTCTGTTAGCCCTGTGTGATCTTGGGGTGTCTCTTCTATTGCCAGGACTTTTTTATTTGTGGCTGTAACTTAAGTGACAGATACTTTATTTTTCTTACTAATTATCCATATATAGTATCTATGCTTTATAATCTTATCTAAAATAGGGAACAAGAACCCAGTTTTAATACTTCGTTTTTCATAGGCCTTTACATGTGCTGGATATTTAATCGTTATTCATGAAAGATCCATCTCCTAGAAAGAAATGCGTCTATTGTCTGCAGCGTGTGTGAAAGGGAGAAGCGTTTTGCTTTCCTGCGCCTGCTGACTGCGAGCCTGCTGGGCTTACTCTCGGGGAGCCGAGCTGCTCTGTCAATGCCAGACTGGAATTGCAGGACGTTTCTTAGCAGGTAGCATCTGCAATTTACCACACGCCTGTTTCTCCCTTTGATGGCCACGTACATAAACACAACACAAGAAAAAGACCACAGCTTTGTCAGAGGTTGCACGTTTTCAAGACCGCAATTCTGCAACGCATTCTCAGAGAAAAACCGCCTCTGTTTCCCCACCCGCAATGTTGACAGCAGCTGTATGGTCTCCACAGAGAAGCTTTTAACAAAGCCATGGTTTTCCATTGTGCTTTTAGAGGGCAGATTTCTAAAAGCCAAAGATAGGAATTCACTGGACAGAGAGCTCAAAGGATGCACAGTTCTCAGAAAAACCCTGAGGCAAGTGCTAAGTGGTCTTTCTGTCTGGGCTATTCTGCTGCCAGGTTAACGCAGGAGCAAACTACTTTTCTCTCGCGGTAACAAGGGACTGACCTGCTCAGCTGCTTCCCTTTTGGCATTGTACGTATCCAGGTGTTCTTGCAATTCCAGAACACTGAACTTGAGTGTCTCCAGCAGACCACAAGACATCAGCTGTCAAATCAGAAACACACATCGACCCGGGTTACCACTTCTGATCACAATCATGAGACTGACAACTTTCGGGCCAGGGAATATCTGGTTTTCGGTTTCCCTTACTACACTCTGTCCCACACTAAGGGCTGACTTTTCACTGAAACAGAAGTGCAGAAAGTTTGAGGGGTGTCAGGAAGGACAAGCAGCCTTTAAATGCTTTCACAAAGTGGCTAAGGCAAGCAATGGCACGCCAGACCACTAGATATCGCAAAGGTATCACCCTTAAAGTTTTTAAAACCATAGTTCTTTAAATATCTTACAATATGGTCTAGAAGTATGCGTGGAAATAAGTCAGGGGAAGACCAAGAGGCTCTGGGTACTTCATGGGGGGAGGTCTAGCTGTGTCCTACCCATTTCAATTCAGGAATCAGGGAAAAGTGCCCATCTCTAGAGCATGACTCTCCAGCACCCCCACCTACGACTCTGCGGAGGGGGCGGACAGGTGAGGTCAGAAGCCACTGCATCGAAGGTGCTGGAATTGTATTTTGCCAAATATTTATAATCAAGTTGACAATATAAACCTTAACCCTTAAAAATTCTGAATTACTTTAAGACCATTTACTGAAAGAAGCCATTCAAATATAGCCCTTATAATAAACTTGCATGTAGAAACTATTTCACAAATACTGCACGTTCTCACTTGAAGTGGGAGCAATGCTCTGGGTACGCAGGGGCACCCAGGGCGGCACAATGGACACTGGAGACTGGGGGCAGGGGGAGGGGAGGGGAGTAAGGGAAGAAAAACCACCTGTTGGGTGTGATGTACATTATTTGGGTCAAGGGTACACTAAAAACCCAGACATCACCAGTATACAATTCACCCATGTAACCAAAAACCACTTGTATCCCTAAACCTATTGAAAACTGAAAAACAAAAACAAAAACAAAAACTTACTGTTTCAGCATCCACGAAGACCGTCGGGCATTCTGAACACATCATCATCACTTCCAATGAACTCCTAAATTTGGTACCAATCCGTTGCAGACTCTCACCAAGAAAGCTAACTGCCTCATTGGTTATCTCTGCAAACTTCCTTTGAATCGTCTGTGAGGAATAGCATATGAAAAAGTTCAGTACTAATTTCATAAGAAGGCCTTTTATCACCTTTAAGTAAACAAGCATAATAGGGCAAACTTTTACTTTAAAATTATTGTAGTGATAGATAAAATGCTAATAAGGTATTCCTTTAGGAAACATGTTAATTTCTAAAAATAATCAAAGATTTACAAACTAGCATTACTGAAAAAAATTAACGATATATGCCATTTATCTTCCCATTCCTGAGATATTTTTTCATTAGGACAGAAGGAATGTATGCTGTACATCCTTGTAAATAAAAGTGCTCACATGTCAGAAGGAATTACTGCTTCTAAAGACAAAGTTATTACCTGAAAGAAACTTTCAGTAAATGTGGTTATGGGCTGCCATATGACTTAACTTTAATTAAAATTATAAAAGTACATTAAGGGTAGTATCTTCTCAGGATCCAAGAATATCCATTTCCATAAAACAATCAGTGCCTGACCCATTGTAAGCACTCAATTAGACTATATTATCAGCAGTATACTTATTATACAAATAATTAATGTGTACCTACTGATATATGTGTAGCATTGTTAGGTGGCATTATGATTGATTAAAAAAAAAAAGCACAATCCACAGTCTCAGCCATCAAGACACTTATCACTGGAAAGAAAAGAATACAAATAGAAAACCAAGCAGTAATGCAATATGTAGAGAATTAAATAAACAGATGCTCCCGTTAATGAGCATGAAAGAACTTCCAGGAGGGAGCGAATGGGGGTTGGAGCAGTCGGGAAACTTCAGTGAGGAGCTGTACTTGGCTGGTTCTTCCAAGCTGAGCAACATTTGCTCAGGTGGGGGGGGGAGTGTGGCAGACAGCTCAGAAGATAATGACTTAAATGGTGGCATTTCTCTGTGCCTTGGTTTCCCTCTCCACAGAAAGCTAAAAAATAACATCTACATTCCACAGTGGTGGTGGCAGAATACTTAATGCCTGGCGTGTGGCGAGTACGCAACACATTAGCTCACGTCGTCATCATCATCATCATCGTGTTGTTGTTGCTGTTGTTGTTGTTATTATTGGTATCAGAGTTGGAAGCAGCAACCTTAACAGCTAAAATTTTTAAGGCCCCCACAGCATAATACAAGTGCCAATTCATTTAACCCTTGATTATAAGCTGATCTGTGAAATTTATCAGATCCTGAAGTTTTATTTTAATCGCTGTAGGGGAGGTATCTGTATCGGGCACTGCCTTACATAAAGTCCCAGCAGCACCATAATGTCACAGTGTAGATTTAGGTAATAACACTAGCTTAGAAAAAAATCGGTAGGAATATTAAAACTCGGAATACTGATTTTAGAAGACAAACTGGAACTTGATTAGGCAAGTGTAACAGGAATTCGGAAGCCTCACACCGTCCTGACCTGAAAGAGCCTGGAGAACACGTGGAAAGTGAACACCGCGCAGGACCCGTCCGTGTCCGACAGCATCTGGTTGACGTGGCAGCGCCAGGCTTCCTCTTCGTCGTCACACGCCGCGGGCTGAAAGGCAGCGATGATGGCAGAAAGAAACGGGGACGGCAGAGGCGACGTCTGCACTTCCGGAAAAGCATCCTGCTCTTCTTCATCTTGACTGTTAACACAAACAGCACAGTCACGTAACGCTATCGTAAAAGAACAGACGCAATCACGGGAAATGGTTTCAGTCATTCAGCGAGGGTTATTTTTATGCGTGTCTACACATTGACTTAGAAAATGTACATACAACAGCCTCAACTTTATAAGAAAGCACGAATAAGCAAATTCATGTTCTCTACTTAACACTTTTTGAATTAGGACTCTAATTTCAAGTGATTTCCTTAAAGTGACCCAAGTGCTATAATATGCCACTGCTATGGATTAATTTCAGTAACTTCTATGAACGATAACAGATTAGAATGCTTTCATTTTAAATGGTCAGGCTGGGTGCAGTGGCTCATGCATGAAATCCCAGTGCTTTGGGAGGCTGAGGTGGGGGGATCACTTTAGGCCAAGAGTTTGAGATCAGCCTGAGCAACATAGCAAGACTCCATCTCTATCAAAGATTAAAAAATAAAAAAAATTAGCCAGGTGTAGTTGCAAATGCCTATAATCCCAGCTACTCAGGAGGCTGAGGCGGAGGGGTAGTTTGAACCCAGGATTTTGAGGCTACAATGAGCTAAGATTGCAACACTGCACTCCAGCCTGGGTGACAGAGCAAGACTCTGTCTCTAAAAAAAATAATAAAAGTTTGATCATGTTCTTTCATGTCAAGGGCTCCGTTAGGTGCTTTATAAGGATAATTTCATTCAGTCTTCACAACTCTAAGAGGGTTAGATTCTATTATATCAGTTTTACAGATGGGGAAACAAAAAGTTCAGTGAGGTTAAATAATATACATAGGTTACTGGGTAAGAAATGACAGAGCCTGAATTTGAACCCAGGACTACGAGTCCAAAGCCAGGGCACATACAGCCTGCTCAGCCATGTCATGAGCACATACCATGTACCTAGCAATATGGTAGATTTCCTTTGAGAAATTTAAAATCCCAATGGTCAGATAATACATACAAAAATGCAACAATGAAAAAAGATGAAGATGTATTTGGGCTGGAGGTTTTACAACTTCAGGTTGCAAAGATAAACAAGTATATGAGTCTGACACTCCACACAGAAACGAGTTATTCCAGGTCTTAGAATGGCATGTTTCAGATTATGAGATAGTTCTGTGAGGCTTTACAGAAATTTTGGAGCAATTCATACGGAAGGGAGCAACCTGAGTAAAGACTGGAGAAAACAATCAAAGCAGACATCGGAAGTGAAAACTTCAATCATACCCCAAAAAGATTAATTTTTAGAATGTCACGGTGGTGACTGATTTTAACAAAACGTGTACTGTAAGCTGGAGTAGATAACCTCTCCACTTCGTAGGGAGGCATCACTCTATTCCAGCTGCAGGACTTGGCCAAAGTAAATTATTTGGCTTTGGCCTTTGGGAAAGCCAAAATAGCCGAACTTCTACCCTCACATCATTTCTGGCATCCCTGAACTTGGGCGTGATCAATGACTGAGTGAGTGTGTGGGCTACTGCCATATTCACATCAGTAATATGGAAAAGGCATTTCTCTAAGATTTATTATTAATATCTGGATATACAGTTTCAAATATAGGTAAGTATTCTAGATATACTGAGAATAAAAACATCTCCCATGTGTTGTACATATTAAAATTCTATTATCACAGGAAGTATAAAGATATGATTTTTATTGTAAAACTCTGAAATACTTGATTATTAAATATTAATTTTATATAAAAATAATTATCAAAGAGCTCCAAATTATTGAATGGGGAAATAAATACATTGATATAGCAACATGAAGTTAGATACATTATTTTGAGCCACAAATACTTATAAAATTTAAGTAGTAGATATTTGATTGTATCATAATTCTGATCATTGTAGAATTGTTTGGTATGCGAGTTTCATAACAGCCACCAAAATTTCCTTTAAGAACTATATATAATAATTGATTATTCAAATTAGCCCATGAGTGAAGAAACAGTCCTATATGAGAGTTCCTTATACTTTCTAATAATAAATTTTGAACGTATGGAGCATTAACATTTAAAAGGAAAATCTAGCATCTGACAGTACTAAGAAATAAACCACTCTGTCTTTCATAGAAATCAAACTTTAAAAATCTGACAGTTGATAATGAAACCATAAAATAATTTCTGGATCTATTTCAGATTTATTTTGGTTATCACAGATACTTGGCTATTTGGCATTTGCCAAAACAGGTATCTGGTGTGCTTCTAAATGTGGAATGCCACTTACATAATGCTTTGAGAACGGCCTAATTGTTTCTCTTTAATTGAATGTCAATAACAGAAAAAAAAAAAAACCCGTCATAGTAAGTCATTTTATCTTTAAAAAGGAAGATTACAGACTGAAACACACAAAAATGAAAGTAAGTAAAGTGAAATAGAGAGGCACTTGGGGAAGCCGCTGGGGAGAAAATCGCGCCGCGTTACCGTGTGTCTGATACCATATTCTCACCTGGACAGTCCAGAGAAATCCGCTTCTTCTTCCTCACATCTTTCATCTAGCTCTTTCAAAGCTAAGGTGACATCTTCTTCACAGATGGACTCGGGGTAGCTTTCAGGAGCTAGAGGCTCCGGCATTTCAGTTTCTTCTAAATCAAGAATTCCTTGACACACAAGAGAATCCTGCTGTTCTTGAATTATATATGACCCTTCATCTTCAAAGGTTGTAACATGTTCCTCCTTTAATACTGAACTTGAATCCTGCAAAACAGTCATATTTTTAGTGGACTTCAAAAACATTAAAAAAAAAAAAGAATTTTATAACATAATAAGTATTGCCATCTGTCTGTTTTATTAAGTAGTCTTCCTTTACACAGTCTAATTTTTACAGTTTTTGAAATGATATTATAAAATTGTTTTTTTTAATGGTCCCAGGTTTAGGATTTTTTGAAACATATCACCTATTGTCACATAGAAACAGCAAGGAGATTTTTTTCTTTTCCTTCTTCTCTTAAGTGACAGGATCTAGATGTTTACTTAGAAATATATCCTTTGGTAAAATATCTTCTCTCATAAATATTCTAATTCTATACAAGTAAAACTTTATATCATTACTATTATAAATTCTGTCTTCTTTGAAATGTCATTTCTTTCATTATACCACAGCACAGTGAGCTCTGAACAGAGGCAGGAGAGATGATTCCCAGTAGCTGCCCAGGGGCCTGGGAGCTGCCCACAAAGCAGGAAGAGGCTCAAGCCGGATCACAAGGATGCTGACCCGGCACAACCAGGGCTGCCTCCCTGGTGTAAACGAGCTGAACACTTGCGATGTAAAGGTCGTTTTCAGGGAATAAGACTATAATAAACTCGTTTTGGCTTTGAGTATCAATAAAGCTTCAGCACTGAGCTGGAGTTCAGGGGACATTAGGACATTTTTGAAAATTAAATGAATCACAAGCTCATTTATCAAAAAGAATGACAACATTCTCTTAAACCTAATAAAATAATGAAAATGTTAAGTTATAAAGTATCCTAGTGGTTTTCCTCTTCCCATCCATTGCAACATTACTGAAACAATGTTGTCACATGACTGGCCTGTAGTACTAGTAGAAGCTAAATAGATACCGGCTGAATGAGTGAGCTACCACCATTGAAAATGAAAAATACTTCCGAAGTACATAGCATGATGGAATCAACACCAGCCCTTAATCTGCATGAATATTAATCAGTTTGAAAATAAATACAAATGGTCTCACAGTTTCAGGAATAAAGATCAGCCTCTTTCAGTATTTAGACTTAACTTACTTCTTAGCTGTACAAGTTTCTTGTCTCATTTTCATGGATAAAAATAGAATTTCCTTCCAAACTATGAAAAGTAAGTGAAAGTGAGAGCCCCTGACCTTAGACTAGCCTGGGTGCCCCGGTATAGATTAGTTCCTAACTACAATTAGTTTATGATCTACTAACAGTGTTAGGCTAATATGCAAATGACAAAACTCTATACTAGGGGATGGTAAAGTGCAAGGTAAACACCATCAGATCTTGTCCTTCTTCTGCTTACAATCCTGGCTTTAACGGCTCCATGCCGCGCAGCCGGGAGGATGCACGATGTGAGCGCGTTGGCCCACCCCGACTCCTCGTTCACCGCGCACCAGCCCCGCCGGCCAGGTTTTTACACTTCAGATACACCAGGGTCTTCTTAACTGCTGCTTCCTCTCCCTGGAACGTTCTTGCTCCAAGTCTTCAAGGGCTGGCTCCTTCTTGTCACCTAGGTTTCACCTCCAATGCTACCCTAATTTTCTCCCTCATCTAAGCCCACATTACTGTTAGATTTCCTTAACACAATCAATAAAATGAGCATTTTCTGATATATTGTTTATATTTTATTTGTTTGACCTGCCTGTTATCTGTCTCTCCTGCTAGAATGAAGCTCCACAAGACCAGGAGCCTTTGTGTGTTTCGCCCAGGACCTAGAACAGCACCCTGTAAGCGGCAGGGGCCCAACAGATCCTGGGTAAAGGACGAATGCCCACGGGCCATGTATTGCCACCTCGGTGTCCGGCACGGGGCTTATCACACAATAGCGACCTCGCGAAAGACTGAAAATCCAAATGTCTTCCCAGTATCTCAAGACAAAGTCCAAGCCTTTACCATGGCTCGTAGGACCTCGCCTGCCTTAGACCCTGTTCACCTCTCCTACTGCTGTTCCTCTCCCCATTTTACTCTCTATAAATCCTGCATTTCCTGCTGCAACCTGAGCACGCCACGCTCTTTCACACGGCCATGCCTTGCCATACGGTGCCCCTTTGCCTGGGACGTCCCAATCGCCACAAAGCCTGCCCTTTGCCGCCGTCACCCCCAATGCACAGCTGATTAGTCTGAGTTTTCACAAAGCCTGGAACATATCTATTACTGAGTTCCTATTTTTTAAAAAAGCCTTCTTTGTCTCCCTTAATATACAGTGAACTCCCTGAGAACAGGGTCATGCCCTATTCTTCTTTCTAGCATGTAGCCGAATGCCTGGTGTCCACTGAAATCACAACAACTACTTGTTGAATTGAATCACTTAAACTGTAGCCAAGCATTTTAAGGCTTGCTAATAAGGAAGCCAAAATGCCTTCATTTCAAAATAGGTCTGCTTACTGCTAAAGAGGATTCACATATGTAAAATAAGCAGCCTACTAAGAACATGAGAACTCACCTTACTAAAATAAGATCTGATAGATTAGTCTAGATCTAATAACGACATTAATTTTGTTAACACTGACAAAAATATAGTATTTCCCTAATATTTACCAAGGTATAAAAGCATATATGGGCCGGGCGCGGTGGCTCACGCCTGTAATCCTAGCACTCTGGGAGGCCGAGGCGGGCGGATCGTTTGAGCTCAGGAGTTCGAGACCAGCCTGAGCAAGAGCGAGACCCCGTCTCTACTAAAAATAGAAAGAAATTATCTGGCCAACTAAAAATATATATACATAAAAATTAGCTGGGCATGGTGGCGCATGCCTGTAGTCCCAGCTACTCGGGAGGCTGAGGCAGGAGGATCGCTTGAGCCCAGGAGTTTGAGGCTGCTGTGAGCTAGGCTGACGCCACGGCACTCACTCTAGCCCGGGCAATAAAGTGAGACTCTGTGTCAAAAAAAAAAAAAAAGCATATTTGCCAGAGCTACAGTAATTACATATAAAAACAGTATCCATAATAATCTTAAAAAAAATAAATCACTAAGAAAACTAATACTTACTTATTTTTGGTCATTAGCTTGAAATCTGGCTTACTTCTCACAGGCCTTTCCAAAAAACACAGTACTAGTGGTTCCAACGTCTTTTTAAAAGGTTTCCTTTAACAACTGCTAACACAGCCGGCCTGAGGTTTTCATTCCAATCACAGCACCAATCACACAAACCCAGTACCGAGCGAGAGAGGAGAAAGCGAAGCGGTCCCCCGAGGAGGACGCAGCCTGCGGGCGATGCTGCCACCCCCAAAGCGCCTGTAACATTAACCTGATCACGTCCTGCAATGCGCAGCGCTCATTAAAAACCAGGTGATTTTTAACCTGTAGGTCATTTCTTTTCACCTATCGACTTTAAAACAAAATCAGATTTGACTGTATCTCATTTAAAACAACCTACCAGGTTAGAAATACCGGAAACAAATCAAAGGGTTTCAAGACTCTTTGGAAAGGAAAGCAAAGGGCGGTGGAAGAGCTGCTAAAAGGAGCCCAGATCGGCCATGCACCAGCCCCCATTTCTCCCCACCTCAGGCAGCTGGCTGTTAGCACTATCTAGAGAAGCCTCCAGACTGGGGGTCTCATCTCTGATCTGAAGCGCGTCCTCGGCCGTGACGCTGCCCGTGGAATCCTGAGACTGGAGCAGTAGGTCGGGGGCGTCCAGCAGCGTCTCATCTGCAGCAGAATCGCTGTTCAACTGAAGGGAGAAATCGGAGAACAAGGAATTCGTTTATGAGTCAGCAGTGGTCACAGAAGCCAAAAGAAACAGTCTATATCATAAAATATTTTAGGGGCTTAGTTGTAAAGAGCTTCCACAATTTCCTAAAATTACCTTTCTTTCCGCCCAACCTAACCCAGCACGGTTGCCTGTCAATGTACGCCGCTGACCCCTCGGCAGAACTAACTCTGCACGAACAGGTTAAATGTTGCCAAACAAAAACTATCAAAGTGGAAGAGCTCTATGTAACTACGTAAATCTTGAGCTAAAACTCATATTTTTTATGGTGATGTTCTTTCAGTTGGTCTGAGGATTTTAGAGGCAGGAGCTCTCCGACCCCCAGTGGTGGCAGGAAGCAGTCTGAACTGGCAATTCCCTTATTTAAACAAGAATCAATTCCACAGAATTGCGATAAGACACAAAGAATTAGGGAAATAATGCAAAGTTGTTAGAATGGCAATCCATTACTGGTGGGGTTTATTTTCTTTGAAAAGTAGTAGCTATTAATTGGAAAAAAGAAAATATTACCCTTTTTCCTTTTAAGCAGGGTTATAATTTTTTCAGAATCAATATTTAAAATAAGCAACATCAAGTTCATGATTTAGAGTATGTTAAGGCTAAACTTAATTTTTTTTTTCCTATGAGGAGGAAGCAACTTCCAAAACAGTTTTTTTCTTTTTTACCCGCAATACCACCATGCCTAGGGTTGGCCTTGGAAGGAGACAGTCAGTCCTGCCCGTGGCTCTCATGAGAGCTAACCTTTATTAAGCACTTACTGTCTGCGAGGTGGCTTTCCTCCTCCTAAAACTCCCATGAAGCAGATGCTATCAGGAGTCCTGTTTTAAAGGAGAGGTTGGGTAACTTGACCACAGTCTCACAGCGCGTGAGGCCGGCCCCTGAGCCTACAGTTGCACAGAGGCAAGGCGACAGTGTGTGTACCAGTTTGTGAACCTGAGCCACAATTAAATGGAGGCAAAGCCAGATTCTGAGCCTACAGTCTGGCTCCACACCCACCGACTGTACCGCGGTCAGTCACTGTTGCTGGTGACTTGACCCCTGCTTCAAACGACAACAGCCCCACAGAGGACGACAGACCCTTGGTGTCATGGTTAAGTGCTCAGGCACTAGAGGTTCAGATCCACGCACTAGTCACTTGTGCTGGGACAAGTCATTTAATCTGCAGAACAGCAATAGCCAGTCTTGCCTTGCGTGGCTGGGGTGACGGGTGTGTAAAATACCTCCAGTGGAGCCTGGCGCACTGTACCTGCTCAGTGAGTGACAACTGGCTGTTGTTATCAGTAGCAGTTTATCATTTAACACTCAGATGGGGGGGGGAGCAACGGTGAGATGTCAAAGCGGGAGGGCTGAGAGGAAGCCAGCCACAAACCAACAGCTTTGCGTGTTGTCTAGGGCTGTCTCGGCCCCGCCATTGCACGTGGCTGCCAGCTCTGCCAGCGGAGTGTGGAACAAACTGGTCCAAATTAAAGGGGGGATAGCTTAGTTTAGCATGCAAAGGGCATTCCCGTAAGCGCTGTGTGACCGCAGCTGGCGCCTGGTCTCCTGGCTGCTTCCGCGTCACCTGCCCCAGGGCGGGTACGCCACCTGCCCCCTCTCTCCTCACACGGCCCTTCCCGAGCCCCACCCGACCACCGCACTGCTGTGGCCTCCCGGCTCGCCCACGACTGTGAAGCAGCAGACTGCTGTGTGGCCTCCGTCTCCCCCTTTCCGACTCGTTCTTTCAACCTCTGGCGTCCAGGCTGCGGGACGGGAGTCAAAGCTCCCACACAAGTGACCTGATCTTTAGGGACCACAGTCACGCTCCGTCTTTCCAGGCTAACTGGGAAAGCAAAGTGGGTGGCGAATGAAGCCGTGTTGTTGCACACACAGATACAATAATTACTGAGTTGGAAGTTAAGAGGAAAATGAGAGCAGCTGTCTCTGTGTGCAAAGGGAACTGTGTACCATCTGCGTGCGCGACAGTATCTGGCTTGCCGTGAGTGCCACTTCTTCTTCCGAGGACTCGTCCGTGTCCTCCTGGTTTGTCAGGTTCAGGCTGGGGGTGCTGCTAGAACAGTGGTATTCCTGGAGGGAGGGTGTGTCCCCTTTGTCGATACTGTCCAGTGAGCGCCTGCGGACTCCCCAGTTGAAATTGTCCATACTTTCACCCTGGAAAAGCAAGACGTGATTTCTAAGACCTCAAACATAACATATAAATGTAGGAAACGTAATATACCAGGAAAACATATACCAAGACGAAAAATACTCAATGCATCATCAAAAGCAGAGTTTCAATCAGCCCTTCAATTTCTTTAAACTTTTAACTCACCATTAAGGAGTTATGTTTAAAGGGACCAAAATTATTTGGTTGACAATCTGTTTTAACTAAATTTTCTTGACTTTCTATCTTGTATTACTGGGGACCAACCAAATCTAGTATTATCTAGGCCACTTCTGTTCTAATACACAAACACGAATGAGACTACAAAGAAGACAAATACATCACAGATGACAACAGGTGAACAATCCACAACACCGAGCGACAACTTACCTGCAGCTCCTGGTTAGCAAAAAGGAAAACACACAGAATTAGAAAGAACGAAGACAAACATTTAAATATATGCTACACTTTTGGGGGAAAACTCTGTGATTTCTCTAACTCAAAGACTGATTCAAGCTCTGGATTAAGCTTTTGTGCAGGAAGCCAACATGTGATTCAAACTACTTTTTTATGCATAATATATTGTGAAAAAGTCAGAGACAGACACTTAAAACAACATTTCTATGATACACTTTGGCAACACAAACTTTAAGAAAATCTTCAAAATTTACATAGATTTAATGCTTGGTACAATGCAAAAACTGACTTAAAATACCCACATTTAACTGACAACATACAAAGTCACAATTAGTTTAGTCTGTAGGATGGGTCTGGCTAAATCCAATAAGTCATTTTTTTACTACAAAATAATTTAAAATCAAGATCACAGCTATCAAAATATAACTGTTGCCAATTTCAAAGGAAATATGACAAATTTCAATTTCATCCCACTTAAGGATTTATGTAAGTTGTGTTTCTGTTATTATAAGCTGATCCTGCTTTTATAAGGATATAAATATAATTCTTACAACCTTTCTCAGGCCTTGATATGACAAATTACACTGAGTTGGCTGGAAAAATGAGTTATTTGTATCACTTTACTTAGGAAGGCATTGTCCAGATTAGAGGCTTTCAAATTTTTCTTTTCTTTTTTATAAAACAAAGCAGAAGAGTATTTATTTCAAGTGAAATTTTAGATGGAAGTCAATTGTGCAAAACTAACACCAGAGCTGCTCTAGTTGAAGATAATACCCAGGAGTTCTGCTCATTTGGCCTTTGGATCTGTCCCTGTTGTTTCTCAAGGTATCCTAGAAGCCCAGGGCTCTGCAGGTCCAAGTTTGAAAACCACGTTCCTAAGGACACTTTAAATATTATTATGCAGCATAACACAGAATCATGGCAGCAGCCCTTAATATATACTTGGTGAGTGAATAGACACTGTCTGGCTTTTAAAGTAGGGGGACATTTTAGAAGTTTCATTAGTAGTTAAGTTTGTTTTGTAGCAATCAAAATATTTTCTGTTACCATGTTTTAAATAAGACTAGATCCAGGTTCTGGAAAGTCTGTATCATTTGATTTGGACTAAATGTGAGGTACAAATTAGCATCCTCAGATTACTGTGACTTGGATTAAAGACAGAACTACAATAAGCATCTTTAATCCATTCTGACTAAGGGTCTGTTAAAAGCCATGTTTATTACTACTGACATTTTAGAGTACTGGATGAACTTGAAAGCATTCATAGCGCTCTTTAAACAAAAAAAAAAAAAAAAGGCAAACAAACAAACAAAAATAAGCCTACCATTACAAAAATGTCAAGAGCCTGCCTTTAGAAATTTAAAATCTGAACTGAGAAAAACAAAACAAAACAAATAACTACAGAAGAGTTTAGAAGCTGCTCATGGCCTTAAGGTAGAACAATAGGTTTCTTTGACTCATCCCACTTTGTTGCCTGGTGGTGCAGGTCTGTCCTATTTCCTACAATACGATTTTCAAATGATGAGTGTGAAATCAGTCTTAGGGGGTGGTGACCTACCCTTTCTGAAAAAAAAAAAAAAAAAAAATGAAATGAAAAGAAAGAATAGAAAGTATCAACATGCACAGCACAGAGTAAGGATGCACATTCTTAAAACCTTTAAAGGTGTGTCTGTGTATATACCTGGAAGTTATATAAAATATATTAACTGTAGAATAGTGTCAAAAAAAAAGTTTAAAAGCTACTACCCTCCAAGGTGCTGAGCAGTACTTGCTCTTGAGTTCCTGTGAACCTGTACAATTGTGTCTTTGGGGACATGTGAATGGTGAAGTAATAACAGCTCCTGAGCTGGCACAAAGGCGTGTGTGTGAATCTGAGGCACCGTGGTCGTATCCTCACATCTGCAGGGGTGCAGAGGCATACTGAGGCGGGGAATCTCACCTCCCTCAACTGGTCTCCTATCAACACTAACAGTGCGATACGGGACAGGCTGTCACATCTCACTCTTCGCCATGCCTTACGGCCAAAGGAAACGTCCCTTTGAGACAGTTGGTGAATGTATATGAGCTATATGGGTTTTGGTTCTTTAGAAACAGTTACATCAAGATATGGCGTATAGATACTTGATATTAAGGCATTTGGTCTTCTTGCATACAGACATTTGTAACAATTTAAGAATGTATACTTTTTGTTTTTTAACCTATTTGACATAGACTTTTCAGGGTTAAGAACCTCTGTTTTAGGGAATTGATCTCAGGTTCAGGAATGGATCCCTCCTAGGCTATGATAACCAGGGCAATACTATCCTATTTGCACCAGTGACAGTTTCAGAAGTTGGTGTGTGTCCCAACTTGGGCCAATGAGCTGTGACGGGAAGTTTGCTAAGAGCGTTTAAAGAAAGCAACTTCTTCACTTTTCTGGGAGCATTTCTGGAAGCTGCTGTGTGTGATCTTACATTCGCACACAGCAGTGACAGCCACCTTGCCTCAGCGTGAGGTCAAGGTGACTTGCAGAGAAGGGCGGAGCCCAGAGAACTCCAGAGAAAGAGCCAGAGACTTCCCTGAACCACAGCTGAGTAAGAGCTCTCACTCTGGACTAGCTCGGTTTTGTGAGCCAAGAAAGCTACTTTTTGAATTTAAATTTCCATTTACATTGATACAGGAAAGCGTCTGTCAATATAATCTAGACTGAGTCAACTCGGAGGAGAAAGCCCTTGGGCATTAAATGAAAGGAGGCATTTGAGAGAGTTAGCTACATCACGGAGAACAAAGTGGTCGGGAACCTCACAGGAAGAACCTCAGTCATTTGCCAGAGGGAAGAGTTCTAGAAAGACAAAGCCTTCCTGACAGGCAATATGGTGGTCAGTGCTACCCTCTTTCAAGTTGTTTGATCAATTTTAAGGTAATTTTTTATTTTTTCATTGCACATTAATTTGTATACCTCCTGCAAAATATTTAAGACTAAGCACACTCTAAAAATAATTTTGAAGAAACTTTTTATATTTCCAAAGATAAAGATGAAAAGCTGAAAGTTCTTGTATTTCATACTTATTTCTGCTATCAATCGTGGTAATCACATTTAGTTCCTAATTTAGATTTTTACCTTTGCAACCTTACACTGACCTCAGTGAGGAATCACCCTAGGGTCAAATCCTTAATGGTCACACAACCGTTAACTATTCCACAAACGTGAACGCAGAAAGGCCACAGCCTTACCTCTGCATCCTCCAATTCCACATCTAAAAAGTCAAAATCCTTGAAAACACCGAACTGCTGCTCGCTGCTGTTATCCTCCGCGGCTGCCTCCTCCTCCTGCATCATGTCCTCCGTTGTGGAGATCAGGCTGGTCTGCTGGTCTCCGACCTCCAGATCCTCGTTAGAAGAAAATACAACCTGACACCCCACACGGCGGGGGGTGGGGGGGTGGCGGGGGCCGGAAGGACAAAAAGAAAAAAAGTCCACCTGTCAGATTTGTCACTCTGCGCACGAGCTATCAGCGTCCCAAAGCCACTGCGGGTCTCATCCATCAATAAACTCAGAGCTGAAATTTGGTCTCCATGTCCAACGAGTGAATCCCTGATTAGCCTTGCTGCCAGGCACCCCAATGGATGGGTACTCTTTTCACTCTTAGTCAATACCATAAGTTAGGTGAATCAGAAAAGGCAGGGAAGGAGACCGATCATCTCTTCACGGAATGACACGATCCCCCCAGAGTACTCACCGACGGGTTCTTCGGGAGGCCGGATTCCGGACCACACAGGGAAAGCACGTTCATCAGCTTTTCTCTCGTTCTTCGCTAAAGAAAAAAAAAAAAAAATTCAAATGTTAGGATTACTGAGGAAATGAGACACAGTCTCCAGTTTTCACACATATGACAAAACTGATTCTTCTGTTCCGTGAACGTCAACTGGATGTTACTTATGTACCTGTGATAGCTGTGGCCTTTTCCAGCTGACAGGAACCAGGGCGTTAGAATTGGAACCAGAGGACGTTGAGGAAGTGCTCCTAGTGACAGCAATGACTTTTGGTTTCCCGTTTCTTCCAGCTGCACTGTGCTGATCACCATACTTATTTCCAATAATTGGTGTCTACACAGAAACAAAATGCCAGCTTTTGACTCAAATAGTTCTGTGCAAAAGAAACTTGTGAGACTTAACAGTGTACCTATATTGACTTTTTTTTTTTTTTTACAAACAGCCAAAAAACAACATAAGGAGAGAAATTACTTAGCATGAAGTAGATGTTATAAAAACCAAAGGTAATGATGTCTTTTTTTTTAATCAAGAGACTTTACTTTATTGCAAATAACTTTATATCTGGGATTATCAGAAAGCCTATTCCTATTTTAAATGCAATCTGCTTTCTTTAAAAACCACCACTTCCACCTTCCCCTTGCCATGATCGTAAAATAGATCTTCCTGGTGGAAAGCTCAGAAAATATAAAAAATTTTAAAAAATCACCTGTATTCTCACCAGATTTAATAGCTGTTAAATTTTGGTGATTTTCCAATGCACAGAGTTAAGTATGCGTCAATAATGTGGTTTAGCAAATATTGATGATAAGTAACAACTTCAAAGAGGAAAATTTCTACGTAGCTTCTTACTACAAATCTGATGTGTAATATTCCCGACATTTATTTCAGTAAAAATTCTGTGATAATGTAAAACTCCTTTGTATTTGTTTTGCTTTGCACAGTATTTTGAATTTGCATTTGAAGAAAAAAATTCAAGGTCATCTGCATGACATACAAGTCCCTTTACGATCTGTTTCCTTCTTATTTTCTGAGCCTCCAATACTACTGCTCCCTCTAGAACTTCACACTCCAGCAAAACTGAGCTTGCTATTGTTTCCCAAAAACACTATCATCTTTTATGGACCTATGTTTGGCACCTGCTGGCTCCTTTGCATGGAATGTGCAGTAAGTAAACCCCCTAATCATCTTTTCATGTTGACTCCGGACTTCTAAGGATGCCTTCCCTTACACCACCTGTGTAACCATCCCTGGACATTTACCGTACTGCCAATGCTTTGTGTCCCTGTCTCCTCTACTACACGTGTGTCCCCTGGACCATGTGTGATCACCTCTGTACCTCCAGTACATCTCCAGTGTCTGTGCATGGCAAGCACTAAAGAATTTTTGGTGAAACAAATGGAAAGTAAGCATATAAAATGTTTTAAGAATTTGCATTACTGCTTCAAATAAAATAATTAAGTTACATGATCAATTTATAACTCAGAAGAAACAGGAAAGCCGAGTTTCTCTATCATGTCCTCATGCTACATACTTCATATTAGAAATTCTCAGATGTTAATTAACGTCATTCAAAGTTAGCAATAAACACCCTTTCTATGGGGGGGGGAACACCGAAAGACCCCCCCCAAAATTTTTAGACAAATTCTATTACCAAGACTAAAACTGCAATAAAAAATATTTTTAACTATAAATCCTAATCAATAAAAACGTAATTAGATCTTTAATTTTTTTTTTATCTTTCTCAAGCTCCCTACAATACTTGATTGATAACTTCTTTCTTAAAACATCGTTCCCATGGCTTCCAAAAGACCATTTCAATGGCATCACAGCCACCAAGAGTGGGCTCAGGTGCCAGAGGAAAAAAAATCAGGATTCCCAGTAAGGGTCAAAAATCTTGACATGAGACTTGTATTAATATGTAACAAAGTCAGGCTTCAGATTTCTTTCTGGACCGGTGGGCCCTGCCTTTGTCTAGACCCAAAATATTTGGCTTCTTAGGTTTCATTTTATTTTAGCCTTGTTTTGTTTTTAGTTGTCCTTCCATGGTGTTAGCTATCCACTTACACAACACTGAAAACCCTTAAAGTGTTACTCCACCCAAGTTTTCCTCTAAAAATTCAGACCCTGAAATCTAATTGTCCACTAGGCATCTTCATTTATATATTTTAGTGACTTCAGAGTCAACGTGTCCAAGACCCAAACTCATCACTCTCTCCTGCCTGGGGCCACCGTTCATCCTCTGTCAAGGCCACTCCTCAAACCCTTGATGCCCCTTCCTCCCTTCCCATCAAATCCCATCAAGTCACTTCCTTGGTCTTTCTGTAAACTATCCTTCCCCCCTCCTTCCTTTCCTCTGCAATTGTTTTGGGACAGTCCCACATTATCTTTTGCCCAGATTATTCTAACAGATTCTTTAGAGTAATTTTCCTCTCTCCTCCCTGGGCTATTTTCCATCCTGTTACAAGAGTGATCGTCCTAAAATGCAAATGCTGATATCTGCTATTCCCCTAAAAATCCATTAAAAGCTCCTACGTGTTAAGATAAAACCAGCTCCTTACTATGGAACGTAAGATCTCTCTGATCTTGCCCTTCCTGAGCCTCCAGCCTCATCTCTCATCACGCTCTACCTGCATTCTCTGAACTCTGCGCTCAAGGTGTGCTGTACTATCGGAAGCATCCAGAACACCATAGTTTCCCACATGTACAAGCCTTCGTTCACACCACCCCGTTTCCCTGGATTTAACCTCTCCTCCCCAGATTGCCTGTCTAGGGTTACTTTGTCTTTTAACACTCAGCTCAGATGTTACTTCCTGGCTGAAACCACACCTTTAGGGAGGTGCTATATATCCCATAGCACTTTTAATTTGCTTCCAGTCAGGCACTGATCAGCATGTTTATTTGCCTTTTACCCCAAGAGACTGTTAACTTCCTGAGAGTGGGCTTCTCCCCAGCCTACCCCGCTTTTCATAACAGCTGTCGCAGGGGGCTGCCGCTGAGTCTGAGCTCAGCAGTGCTTGTGGGATGAGAGAATCAATGAATGAGTGAATGAACGAACATTCCTAAAGGAGCATCTTTATCAATTCCTGAGCATCTTACCTCAGATATATCAAAATGAAAATCTAAAGTCTTCCCAGGCAACTCCTTAGAAACGTTATTAAAAATTTTGGTGAAGGATATTTCTGGAGAACCGATATCCCCTCCATAGGTCTTGGGGATGTCGTTGGGTACAACAAGACTTGCAGAGCGTGACACCACCAGTTTTAGTATGTTAAGGGCTTCCTTCCAGTAAGAACTCTGGTTTAAAAGAGAATTAACACATAAAAGTTACAAATACATATTTATGTAACAATAATTTAGTGTACACTGTAGACTATGAAATTATTATTTACATACATCATAATGCTACCACATCAGACTATCTTACTTTTCTCCCAATAAGTCCTTTTTAATTATCATTAATTTGGAAAGTCTAATATAATAATCTTGCAATAGAGATAAACAAAGGGGTTGTAGATACTTGCATTTTCTAGGTGAATGAAGTTTATGGCTTTAAGATTTTAAAATGTAAATATTTTAAGTCTTGCAGATACTTTTTTATTATAGACTTTCTTTCTCAGACATAAAGATATTAAGATACTAGAACATATTTTGGACATTTTTTCTTGATAACCCACGCTTCAAATAATGACTGCATATACTATGCTAAAGTGATGTTCTCAGGGATTTCTGAGTTGTACAGGGTGAGTTTTTTCCCCCCTACATATTTGTGGCTATGTTTTTTAAGATATCTTTCTGCTTTTTCCTACCAGCATAATTTAGGGGTGATTTACATGTTAGATGTATATGTGGAGAAGAATCAATGTTTGCTAAAAAATTTACAGTATCTTTCTTTTACCATCTACTTAAGAGAATACATAGAAAAAAGTATTCTTTTTCTTATTTATGGTACTAAAATCGTATCTCAACCTTGTATTATACATATTCTTTCACAGTTGACATCTAAAGAAAGAAAAACACCATTAAAATAACAATAGCAAAAAGGAAGTGACAAATTTTTGGCAGAACTGAGTTATCCAATTTAGTTATGATAATAACCTCTTGATATGAAGATACCTAAAACACAAAGTATTTAATAATAACAAAAAGGTCCACATTATACTGTGACATTTTAAGATCATTGTTTAAAAAAAAGCTTATATCTAACAAAGCCATGACAAAGTAGAAATTATCATTTTTTTTTTTTTTGGACAGAAATAATTAGAAGCTCTGGGCATGATGAAATGCTAAACTTCTTCAGGGACGTTTCCATAAATCATAGTGGCAGGTGTGTTCTAAATCTAAGAGAGCGTCAGGAGTTCAATTCCATGAAACGTTTAGTGTTTAAAAACAGCACGAGTTACTGTGAAGAGCCATCAGCTAAATTATGATCTTGGTTCACACAAGATTTAAAAACAAATTTATGAGTCAACATTTTAAAATTAGGAGATTTTAGAGAGAAATCTAAATTTTAAGCCTTCTCTAAAAGTGAGAAGCTCTGGGCACACTGGACCTGTATTCCAACATGACAACCATCAGGGAAGCTAAGCTGTGACGTTCCTTTTAGACGGGAATGTTCGGTCCCCTGAGCCACAGACCCGTGCCCCCTCTGGTTACTCCCTTGTGCAGTGGGCATGGGCGAAAGAAATGTACCTGTGGTTCGTGAATCAGTAATTCAATGCGGTACGTGTTTCTGTGTGAGACTCGGCAAATATTTGATAAGTTAACTTCATTAAGTTTTAAGAAGAAAAGAGAAATGTTCTCTGGAAAGAAGTATATGTAAGCTTTGTGGTCACTCACCTGCACGTATTTGCCAATAATCTTTATGATCTCCAGATTAAACTGCTTGACGGGGGCCGCAGACAGGTCAATATGACTCAATAGACTATAGATAATCTGTAGTAATGACTGCTGCATACTGGACAATCCTTTTTCTAGCAGCTAAAGGTAATATTAAAAAGTATACTTTAATGAGGTTGAAGAAAAACTCAGTATTTACATTTATGATGTTGAAAAACATAATAGATTTAACCTATGAGTTTATAGATTATTACAAATCTAGAGACTAATGAAGTAAAAGGTAACATTACTGCTATTTTCCCTGGCTCAGAAAGGAGAATTAGATAATTATTTTTCATCTAAATTGTGGTGTTTGATTTCCTTAACTTAGTTAAAAACCACTTATTTGGGGTTAAAAAGAAAACTGCCATCACCAAAGAATAACTACTTGCAAAACCATCATACCAGTCATGTTATTAGCTATATGATCTTGTACAAGGTTACTGACCTCTCTGGGCTTTGCTTTTTTTTTTAAGTGTAAAACAGCAGTGTCACATACCTTGTAGGTCTGTGATTAAAGATACATAGTTTTAAAAACATCTAATTAGTTTTCATACAATTGTTAGTAATAATTTGAGATTTATGAATAACAACACAATGATCGAAAAGCATTCTCTTTACAGAGTGGAGAAATATTGTCCACGTGTGGTACCCAACAGGCTGTATCACGCCAGTTCTAGACCTCGGAACCCCAGTTGGATCCCGCGAGAGCGCAAGTGCTACCTTGATGGTGAGTTTCATGGTGGCACAGACGTGAAGCTCGTCTGTGGCACTTACATATCATAAGTGGACGAATATTTTTTGTGATGAGGAATTTCTTCCTTTTGAGATTCTCTTTGTGGCTGCCTACTCAGGAATTTAATTTTCTGGGTGTGAAGTTATTTCTCGTGCATCAGATAAATATTAACTTTTTATGCTGTTCTATAGGTACTTTCTTTGTCATCCGTTTTTTTGCCCCCTCGAAATCATAGTTTAGATAGGACCTAATACATCCTCAAAATAAAAACTTACCTAGCCAGGCATGCTTTTGCATGCTGTACTATCATTCTAAAAAGGATTTCAAAGCCAAGAACTACGTTTGTAGAAATAAAAATTATAACCATTCTGTAGGATTAAGAGCACTAAAAACCCATTTTCCATTTTAAATAAAGGTGAGGTTTACATTATCTAGTTTTATATCACTTAAGGAAGGACAGTGAATAAGGAAATAAACACTTGGAAAAACAAAAACCCACCTTTATGAATGAGAACTTCCTTTGTACTTGAAAGGAATTACCTGTATTTTTCTTTAAAAAGATATTATCTATACTCACTCTTAAAGACAATCTGAATATTAGCACCAGGGCTGCTTCCAGAAATTCTGAAATTTCACTTGAAAATTCTGCCACAGAACAGTTAAAAAGAATACACACACACACATACACACACACACACACACGTTTTGAAAATTTACCTCTGCGAGATAAATGACCAGGTTAAAAGTAGTGTCTGCAAAGGAGTCATGCAGGTATCTGCACACCACGTTGATCCAGTTCGAGCAGTCTCTGGAGTACGTGTGCGTGCTGTATAGACTCATCATGTGCGCCAGATTCACAAGCGTGGGGCACTTCTCTTCTGCGCAAACCTGGGAGACAAACAAACTTATTTCATTCACCTAAAAGACACAGGTTTAAACTTGATTCATACTAAATGTATTTATTTAATGAAACGATTCAGATGTACATTTTAAAGTTTTAATACATTGTATTCCCATACAGTAGGAAAGTTAAATAGAAGAGAAAAAAGCACAAGGCGTTCCTGAGAACAACAATAGATAGTGCGGAAAGAGGATTAATATGTCAGACGCTTCTGTGGATACCAAGTAGGACGGCTTTCTTCGGTCTAAAGATCTGTAAAAGTGTCTTTGGTAAAAACCTGCGTATGGTTTTGGAAACCCTGGACATCATCTTGGAACTGTTTTTATCAAACCCATATGTGGTTCAGTGCACAAGTGCCTACACGGGCAGCCTCAACCTGGCAATTCTCAGGGAGGCTCAGAGTTGCTGTGCCAGGGAGGACGTGCTTCAGACACCAGCTGTGGCCAAGACAGCTCAGTAGAGTGGTCAATTCTGGTCAATTCCCAAGAGCCTCAACGTGTGAGATAGAGTCAAAGGACGCCACTGGGGGGCTCTGATAAAACTCTGAGTCTTGCATCTCTAATGGATGATACAGTCTGCAGAGTAGACCTCAAACTACTTGCTCTTCAGGAAATCTCCTAAAGCTCCAAGATGCTTGGCCAGTCTTTTAGAGGCCACTCCAAAATATAGTGACTTCTCAGCGTTTGATACAGTTCTATAGAATCTGAATCAGCAAATGCTTGGGGCATCTTATTGACCAAATGCACCTTCTTAGTCTGTCTGTTCCCTGGGTCATTGGTGAGGATGTTCCTTAGCCTCTTCCAGGGGACACCTGAGCAACGCAGAACTGGAAGAGGACCACGCTAGTCTTCCATATCTATCTATCTTAAAAGGCCAGCCACATTGCAATTTCTGCTTTTAGTTTTCCTTTTTTCACTGTCTTTACTTACTCTACCTTATTGATGTTTCATATGTATTTTCACAACTGCCTAGAACATTTTCTAAAGAAATTAGAGTATTACCTTTTAAAATATATATTTTTTCAACTTTCAAATGACTACCACTGGCTTTTACTTTGATAATTCAGAAAACATTTAATAGGCTACGTTTGTCATTCAGGCATTATCACTGGATGGGCCCGAGACACAAAGCCATACAAGATTGTGCAGAGAATATTCACATAAGTACCTTGGAAGCTATTTTATAAAACCATTAAAAGCAGCCGATTTCATGCATCAGCCCTTTACCCATAAAACAGATACCAGAAAGAAGGAAGAAAAAATTTGTTGATATTTGCCTGGCTATTTGTATTTCAAAATGTTAATAATTTACCATATTTATAAAAATCACATACTTTTATAATTTCAAAATAATTTGTTTAAATTCTTTAAAATAT
The DNA here is from genome assembly GCF_020740605.2 of Lemur catta. Classification (NCBI taxonomy): domain Eukaryota; kingdom Metazoa; phylum Chordata; class Mammalia; order Primates; family Lemuridae; genus Lemur; species Lemur catta. The sequence goes on from NC_059146.1 coordinate 3,900,428, forward strand.
AAAAAACTTTCCTGAAGAATAAAACATTTTTCAATTTTTTTCTAAAGAATGATTTTTAAAAACCTAATTTTGAAAAGGGAGAAGATTCCTTGGAATATATGCCGTGAAATTTTATGGAAAGCCAATGACTTAGATTTAATTTTGGCATTTTTAAAACATCAGGTTAAAAATACGATTCAAAAAGAGTGTGTTTTATAACAAACTTTTTAGTCTATTTATTTTTGCCATAATGAAGTCGCTAAAGAGAACAATATTTGTCCTAAGTGTTGCCTCGTTTTGACATCATCCTATGCTCTCCAAAGGCACAAACAGTGTAGAACTAGGGAGATTTGCATAATGAGGAAGCACATAATGGCAGAAAATTACTCTCCACAGTTATGAGTGAGAGAATAATTAAGGAATCAATTTAATTCGCATCCTGCAGGCTGCTAAAAGCATCCAGAGAGGGAACCTTTGTGTGGTGCCCAACAGGAGGAAAACAGACTTAAAAACAACTGATGAATCACAGAAGGCCGCATTTGATTTCTTAAAAACAAAAAAGATATTTGTGAATTTCTGGCGCCCTTCTGTGGCCGTGACATCAGCAATTTGACGCTTAGGGGCTGTGACATCCATCCTTCAGGCCAGGAGGCCAGGACCCTCCGTCAGCCCAGCATTTAGCTGGTCATTAGTTATTCAGCACATTTCAGCTGCCACTCTTAAATGCTTCCACTTCCCTTTTTAGGGGATTTATACCTTTTATTTCCTTGAAATCCCAAATTAAACCAATATATAGTTTTCCCCTTTTCTTTCTAACCCCTCATGTAGGGAAAAAAAAAAAATCCTTGTTTACAAAATTTTTCTAATGATGTGTCAACAGAATATAAAACTGAAAGTTATTTTAATAAATTTTACATTTTATATCACTTTAATACCTACCTTACTCGTACAAATATATGTTGGTTTCTTTGGGGGCAAATAATTATTTTCAAAAGATAATATTTTATGTCCAATAATCATAATTTTTCATGCTCTCTTGCTATTTAATGTTCTGTTGGATTAGTTTAACGAAGTAAAACCAAGAATGAAAGATAATTTTTGGTTTATCACCATTTTTCTTAAAAACTAAGATGTTTCTATCAGCTATAATAATGGCTCTTCTTTTCAAATACATGCTTTTAAAATGATTAGGGGTAAGAATCTCGCCATATCTCATTTATTTAGAAATTTAATGGGGATGGAGTCAATAGCATATTTTATTAAGTATTTGCTTGCCATTTATTAAATATTATCTATCGAGATAGTGAAAAGGTTCTTACTCTTGTTACTGTGAGTGGGATTAATTGGGTTGGTAGTTTTTTTTGTTTTGTTTTGCTTACTATGCTGGCATGCAGAGGTAAGTTTGCACTTGCCAGTGTTGGAATCTGGGCCATGGAAGGCGGGGGTTTTATTTGTCTTCTGCACGCTTGCTCTTTGCGTTTGCTACTCTACTTGCCAATGGAATCTCAGCTTTTTAAAAAAAAAAAAAAACTCGCTTATCTAAAAAGCTCTTCCTGAGGATTTTATTTGCTTGTTCCCTTCTGTTGAAAACGTGTTTTTTTTTCTCCTAGAGCTTTATCTAGGTTCTCTTTCTTCCGTTGCTATTCACTCACCTTCCCCAGTTCACCAAATTTCCCGTTATATGTGTATTACTTGTACATTTATATAACTCCTTTTTGTAACTGTTTATATCTTTAGTCTGAAAAGCCTTCCCCTCCCCACCCCCCCGCAAGACTCAATATTTGACACCTCCCTCCAAAATTAAGAATTATATTTAAGTAGAAGGCAAGCTGTTGAGAGTTCCTTATTGTTCTTAAGAGGAGAAATTATTAAAAACAAAACGTAAAACATATTTTTTAAAATTAAGATTAAGAGCTATAATATTTTTAAACAAATGTTATCAGATGATTTAAACAATCTCTACAATGGGAGTGGAAAAGCTAAATAAGGAAGAAAAAAAGAGTGAAGGGAGCAGAGAGATGATGACGAGAAAGAGTGTTAAAAGGGAAAAAGGCAAACATAAAGGGAGAGGGAACTTTCAGAATTCCAACACACATCGTTACTCCCTCTTCTTCCTCGGGGCCTTTGCACATGTCATTTCTCCTGCCTGGAAAACTTCAGCCCCCTAACCCCACTCTTTGCCTCTCATCCGGGGATCCTTCTTTGGTTATTCCTGTTCAGCCTTCGATGTCAGCTTAGATATCGCTTCCTCCAGAGAGACCTCTGCTGCACGTGCTCCTACAGTATTTTGCCCTCCGGCTGCTAAAATACTTACCAGACTCTGGGGACTGTCTATTCACTCGACTGCATCCCCCACAATCACGTCCACAAGGGTAAGTGTTCTGCCTACTTTGCCTATCACTGTATTTGCAGCACCTAACATAGGGCTCGGTAAACACTTGGCAGCGAATAAATGAACCAATGAGAACACTGACAGAGAGGTAGAGGATAAAGTTGGGAAAAGGAGCAGAAAAAGACGCAGACTCAGAGGAGTGTCACTCTAATGAAATAATTTTATTCACTGTCATTGGAGCAGTAACTCACATCGTTACTGTATGACTCCTTTATGTGCATAAAAAATGAATAAAAGTTTAGATGCAAAATTCACACAGGAAGTGACAGTAAAAAGATTTTTTGAGAGATTCCCCCCCCTTGATAAACTACAGAGTGATTTCCCTGCAGTGATGTTACCCTTTCACCGTAACATTTGCTTACCTTTGCTATGCGACTAGCTGTTTCTTTGCAAAACTGAGTTGGGCTGTCAAAATGCTGGATTAAGTGAGGCAATAAGCAAAGGATGTTAAGAGGAAAGCCTATCAAAACAAAAGAAGCAAACAATAACCAATTTTATTGCACATGATTTTAAAAGTTAAAGGTATTTTTTAGATGGTTCACAGAAACCATTTTCTTTTCATTTCCCAGGATACTCGAGCTTCTACATTTTTTTTTTTTTGCTTTTACCAAATAATTTAAGCTACCTGACACATAAAAACGATAACTATTTGCAGAAAAGCAGAAATTAGTATATCTCAAAACAAATGGTTAGTTTACACTTCACTAGTTAAAATGCAAAGTGTGGGGGCAATTGTATTAACGTCACCTGACAGCTGGGAGGGATCCACCAAGGTGTGTTTGGAGACAGAAATGAGTTTGCTGAGGAGGTGCACGGTCATTTCTTGCGTAGATACTGAGGTAAAACCCTTAAGGAAGAGCTGCTGAAGGCCTGGAAAATTGTTCCATTTCAATTTGCTTTGTACACTTTCAATCTTCTCTCGACTCTCTGATTTATCCAAAGGCAAGTGGATAAGCAGTTTGTTGAGAAGCCTGAGAGCCAGGAGGTATTCATATTCATAATCCGATTCTAATAAAGACGCCGCTATCCAAAAAATGGTGGCCATCAAGTTGGCCGGCTCAGTAGTGGACTGCACATCGTACACGCCTCTCTCCCTCAGACAGGAAAGGCTTCTAGTCCTCGCCAGGCTGTTGCTATGGTTTATCCGCCCGTCCATGATATCCAGTGTGTTGCTCCGCCGCCGGTCACCTCTTCGGTCACCAATTAAACTTAATCTCAAAGAGTTACTTCTTGCATTGCTGTTATATCCCAGATAACTGCTACCGTTAATGGGACTTGTGCTTAGATTGAGTTGTCCAGTGCTTTTCCTGTTAGCTGCATACTTGTTTCCCATTACAGGATCGTGGTATGAGGTTCTTTAAAGAGAAAAAGACAGAAAAGACGAATGCACGCACAGTTGCTGCTTTGGCTACATTACTGTTACTTTCCAAAACAGGGCAAAAATAGTAACTATTACCAGAGAAATAATTTTTCAGTCAGTATATCTGATTTTGTTGAATCAAATTTCAGTTTTTCCTCCAAATTACAACAATAGTACCTTTGAACTGTGGCTGTTTCCTTTTAATTGGGATGAGGTTTGACTTGCTAAGGAAATTTTGCTATAGGAATCAATAGCAACTTTCAGCTTTGGGATTTAGGCATATGTTACGTCCAAAGCAGACCCCGTTTGTCTTGTCCTCTGACTTGATGGTCCCGATGTCCCTATTTCTCCGGGACACATTCTTTTCAAGAGAACAAAGCTCAAAAATTTATTTTGTGTTTTTCCTTCTCCTGTAAATCTAATTATCATTGATTAGGAAGATATTGACTGAATGTTTTCTAGATGTGCTAGCAGTATGCAAAAGGCTAGAAATTTTAGAGTCCACTGTGGGAGGAGATAGATACGTAAATGGATACATTTATAGCTTGTTAATTGCTATTATTCAAATATGAAGAGAACACTGTGAGAACCCAAAAGATGGAATAATTAGCACTGCCGTGGAAGAGTCAGAAATGCTCAGCTAGGAAGTGACATTTGGGATGGGACTTGAAGGATTAGTGAATGCAGGGTTTGCAAGGCAGAGAAAGTGGGAGGAGAGGCTGCTCCAGGGAGAAGGAACCTCGTGTGAAGGGTGGGTGTCCACGGGCCGGGGCTGTGGGGGGAGCAACAGGATGCCCGGTGTGAGTGTGGGAGGAACGAAGCCCGAGCGGCAGAAACTTCTCTGATCTGGACGTTAGAGGAACAGCATTGCCAAAGTTAGCTCTAGGATTTTTCACAAGTCCTCAGGGTCTGAGGCCCATTTCCTCACCACCCATCTGATTTTGGGGGTATCATTCTCACAACCAGTATTAGAATGATATATTGTTACAGTTATACGTCTTTAGCTACCAGAGTTCTGTGTATGTTAGATTGCCTAGTTTCAATTCTTACTGAGAAAAGGCAGAAAGGAGATCATAATGCTTCATGGTTTCAGCCAAAGTATCAATTGCAGATTCCAATGTGAGAAGAAGCTCAATCACAAATCCCTGGGGAGAAAAAGGCAGATTTTAATTACCCATGCTCTGGAAAAAAAGTACAATGGACTTCCTGATGAGAGTTAAAAATAGAACAAACTCCACATTAATATCACAAAATGATTAAACTCTTGAGCAACGTGATCTTGTTGGCTGATGAAAACTCACCAAAGTAATGGTATAAATTGATTATAATGGTGCCACAGTTTACTCAAAATTGCCAGGTCAGAAATCTAAGAGCCATCCTTGTTTCTCTCTTTCACGTCTAAACTGAATCCATCAATAAGTTGTGAAAATATTACTTTTAAAATATTAGGTCATTAAATATGAAAAGTCTGATTTCAAATCAGAAGTTTATCTCAAACAAGAAGCAGTACAATTAATCAAAGTATGTGCCTAAACTATCGACACAGTTTTGCCATCTTAACAGTAGCTTGCTTATGCCAGCAGTGAAGAAGCCTGAGGAGCGAGTGGCAATGAAATCACTAAAGGTGTTTTCCACAGCTTGTTGAGAATGGAATATTTTTCCTTGCAATAAGTGGTCCAAAGCCTGGGAGAAGTGGTAGTCAGTTGGTGCAAGGTTTGGTGAACACGGTGGATAACAGAGAGTTTCCGAGTCCAGCTGCTGTACTTTGAACAGCGTTGTTTGTGCGATATGTGGTTGAGCATTGTCTTGCAAGAGGCTTGGCCTGTCTCTAATTCACCAATCTCAGCTGCTTAATCACAAGCATCCTCATCATTTCGTCCAACTGGTTGCAGTTGACATCAGCTGTAATCGATTGAGCAGGTTTCATGAAGTTGTAGTGGATAACACCAGCGCTGGACCACCAGACAGACACTATTAGCTTTTGCTGATCAATATTCGGTTTTGGACTGTGTTTTGGCACTTCATGGTTATCCAACCATTGTGCCAAATGCTTGCCAATTGTCAAAAAGAATCCATTTTTCATCACACATAACGATATGGTGTAGAAATCATTTGCCTTTATGTTGTGACACCAAAGAAAGGCAAGCTTCGAGATGATTTCTCTTCTGATGCTCATTTCATTCATGCAGAACCCATCTACCCAGCTTCTTTACCTTGCCAATTTGTTTCAAATGGTCCAATATTGTTGGAACAGTGACGTCAAACCTTGCTGCTAATTCACACGTAGGCTCAGATGGATTCACTTCCACTATAGCTTTCAGCTCATCATTATCCACTTTGGTCTCAGGTTACCCACGTGGCTCATTTTCAAGATTAAACTCACCAGAACAGAACTTCTCAAACCATCCATGTACTGTGTGTTCATTAGCCACATACGTCCCAAACGCTTCATTGATACATTGATATTTCCAGCTGTCTGTGCTGCATTGGTTCCATGATGAAATTCATATTCAAAAATGACATGAACTTTTGACTTATCCATGGTTTCACAAAAATTGCTCGAAAAAAAATTCGAAAGACAATTGTAAGCCAAAATGTGCGTTTGAAAGAATGAGGATGTACCTTCACAATTAAAAAAAAAAAAAAAAAAAAACACAAAAAAAAACCTCAAGAAGTTTTAAAGTGTCAGAGATATCAACCGTCAAACTTAGCACTTAAGGAAATCGGACATTTCATACTTAATGACCTAATATATCCTACATCTGACCATTTTTCTGTACCTCCACAGCTTCCCTTAATCTACCACTATTGCAGCCTGGACTCTCACAATGACCTCCTAACTACTGATCTCTCTTGCTTCCATGCTCACTCTCCCTACGGACTCCACCCAGATTGAGTTAAGAGAACAAATCACATCCATCACCCTCCTCTAAAATGCCTTTGAGTGGTTTCCCATCAATTCAGAGGAAAATCCCACTTCTCACCAGGGCCTGCTAGGCCTTCCGTGATCTGGACCTGCCCACCTAGTCAACCTCCTGCAATCCCCTCAATATATTCCAGCCACACTGTTTTTCTCGGTGTTCCTCAAAAAAGCCTATTGCTTCTGCCTCAGGGCCTTTGCACTTGTTGGTCTTATTTCCCTCCGCCTGAAATGTTCTTCCCGAGATCGTAACAGGACCCACTTCACTTCAGTATCTGTTCAAAAATCACCTTCTCAGATTATCACATATAAAATAATTCCCTCGCCCCCATCACTCTTTAATTCTTTACTAACTTATTATTTTCACAGCATTTATCATGGAGATAAATTAGGTTATATATAATTAGCAGACTACAGGCTTGTTTCCCACAACAGAATACAAGCTCCAAAGTGCCAGGAACTTGTTCACTACAATCTCCCCAATGTCTAGAAGAATGCTAATAAAATCATTAGTCTGTACAAACTTAAGTTCTCTAGTTTGGTATTTCACTTAGTTTCTCTTTAAAAAATGAAATTCAACATTCCATTTTGCAATGAAATTTCACTTCTCATCTCTTTTACTTTGTGGTCATCCCAGGACAATATCCAGGGATGTGTGTATATAAAGCTTTCTCTGACAGGCACTAGACGATTTGATTTAATTAGTGGGTTACTAAGTATTGATTATAAAACTTAACTTTGTCTCTTCATTCCTTGCCTGCCTGTGAACACCTGACATTAACAATTCTCTATGACCATTACCTTGCTCTGGCACAGCAGTAAACCCCTGACAACCAGGACTGCTCAGAAACTGCAGAGAGAATGCAACGCGATACCTGTGCGTCTTCTCCCGGATCCCCGACAGTTTCCACGAGCCTGGAGAGAACATCAGAAAGCGTCGCTGCAGAAAGCGGTTGCTTGAGGGCCCTGAAAATCTGAAAGGATCTCCCGGCATAGTGTCGAGAAGAACAGGAGAGGGCTGTTTGCAGGGCAACTTCGCTAAGATGATGTTCCAAATGACTTCCTTCTGCGAAAGCAAGCAGGTGGCTCTTGGTTTTCAGAACACTGTGTGGAGGTTATAACCAGAAGCTAATCGTCTGAAAACCAACAGCTAGCACACAGTCTGGCAAAGGAGACAGACACTCAAATTTTATGAGTCAATGCTTTTTCTTTGATTAAACTCCATTTGCATTTTAGATGACTCCTTTGTCTAATCTCTAGGGAAACAATCCTTGAGACCGGGCAGGGTTTCTCAAACTTGGCACTACAGACATTTGGGGCCAGATAATTCTTTCTGGAAAGGGCCATCCTGGGCAGTGCACGACGTTTAGCGCTGTCCCCGGCCTCTTCCCACTAGATGCCGGTAGCAACTCCTTGCCCCCACCCTGCAGTTGGGACATAAATCTCTCCAGACATTGCCAAGTGTCCCTTAGGGGGCAAAATCACCCCTCATTGAGAACCACTGCTCTAGACACATAAATTTTCATTATGGTTTTCAGAATGTGTTAAATCTTAAGATCGTAAGTGTTACAGCTCTTTTAGAATTTGTCTAGCAGGTTTTCCAGTCCACACCAGAAGACCCCAGTCAAAAAAATTAAATAAAAATAAATAAATTTTAGATCACAGAAGCCTGTAACAGTATAAAAGAGAACTTTTTTAAGTTTGCCACCTCTATGTAACTTTTCATAATATACAATTGTATTGTAATTTTATGATGCTGTCATACACAAAACTTAGAAGCCCAGAATTTCATAGATAGGATGCTTATTTTTAAGTTATTTTTAACTTAATTTTTCTTCAACCAGAACTCATCTGTTATCATTAATAAGTTAAAAAAGAAAAACTGCCTAAAACTTTAATTTAGACACATCAACTATCAACTTTTTGCTAAGTATTATCAGAAATTGACATCACATTAAAATATCTCAATAAAACTTAATATTGTTCAAAATACTTATTAAAAGATACCTGAGCTTGACTGCTTAAAAACAGAAACCACATGTTTCAAAAACGTAGTTAACTGTTCAGCACTCTTTATGCTAGGATTCTTAGGGGACACATCCTCATGGTTCCAAAGGGGTCCTCTTTTTCTGAAAACAGAGAACAGAAGTAACTCCCTTGGTTTTTAACTTATTATTATAACAGTTGATGGCAGGATTTAAAATGGCTAAAAAACAAAAACAAAACACAAAACAGTTGTACTCATACTTGCCTAATGTGCACTTTTACAATTAGAGAGGACAGAAGTTGAGTAAATCAAATGCCAGGTCACAGTCTGCTACTGCTATTCAGATACAGGAATATGTAATGATCTACAGTAAGTAGGGAAAGATCTAACTTCAACATCTACCAAATTCTCTCAGAGGCAGTAGGAAAACATGACAAATTTTGCCAAGCGAGAAGAGTATTGGTTACTGCTTTTGTGTTATAGGTCAAACCGTGATTTGTGGAGGCTAGACTGTATTTAGATTGTAACGCAAAGGAAATCATTTGCTGGTTAAATGCAGGGAAAACAATTTACTAGCTAAAACTATAGGGAAAGCATAGGACAGAAAAATGTCCCCTTGATTCTTTCCTTAAAATGTCTTTGCATTCTCAGGCCACCACCTTGGTCAAGTTCTTTGTTACCACGGCCCAAAGTGCCCTGAAACCTGCCCCGCGCCCACGCGGCTGTCAGTCTTTCCCAGCTGGATTTGTCCTGTGCGCTGGTGTCGGGCTGATTCTCTCCACGTATTGATTGATTATGCCTCCCGCCCTTCCCACCGAAGCTCAACGACTTTCAATGTCATCTATCACCTTATGGCCCGGGCTCCAAGGCCCTCCAGTTTTAACCCTTCCAAGCTTTCTAGAACTGTCTAGATAGAACAACTCTCTTTTCTCAGCATTACAGTAAGAGAGATTACTCACCATTTCCAAACCCACTTTGTTTTCTCGTGCCCCTGTGACTTTGCTGTCCCTGTGGAAGCCATGCCCTTTCTCCCCATTTATTTTCCTTTTCCATGTATAGTGCCTTGGCAAAGAGTGGCTCATAAATAAATATTTGATGACTGATTGATAACATAGCTAATGAAAGAAGAATAGATATTCAGATAATACTGTCCACTCTCTGGGCATTTAGTAACCAGACATGATTAAAGCCCTTCTCAGGTACAACGGCGTGGGTACAAAAGAAGAAGGTCTTTGGCGACATCATAGTTTTCAAAATAGTCCACAATACAAACCTGCCTATTTCGAACGAATGGCATTTGAGAAAACAAAAGTATGGCTTAGGACAGCTGAGGAATGAAAGGATGACTTAGCACACACACCGCCGGGATGGCAGCGGCTGCAGGTGTTACCTTGAGGTAATGAATTCCATGAGGGTTTTGACTTTTCCATCCTGCTCCACTGAGATGTCGACCTCATTGAGGATCGTGGTGTGCAGATGCGAAATGGCGGTGCTGTTATTTCCTAAGCTGATACTAGAAGAGGTAGAACTTGAGCTAAGCCCTGAGTCGGTCATAGGGGAGGGCTGGTAATCAGGTATAAAATCGTTAATGCCTGCTGGGAGAGGAAGGTCGCCGTGAATACCTAAACATAAGTGAACCAAGCACTTAAAGAATTAAACTACTGTTCCTTATAGACTCTATGGGACACACGAGGAGCTGTGGCAGTGCAGGCCGACGTGAATCGGCGCCTCTGCCTACCCCCATAAACACCAAATTACAGCAAGCAAGTTTTGGGCAAACATTTTCACAGCTTATTATGAAAACTCAGCGATGTGGAGTCACTGCCCAGCTCTCTGCTGCCATCTGCTGAACAAAGTTGGAGGTGGCAGCTTCCTAATATTTTGTCAACATTTCAGTCAGTCACATTTGTACAGTGGAAACTAATTTTTTATGGAAAATAGTCTATGATTTTTGCTGCATTTTACTTACAGAAAGGCTATTTTAAAAACTATTTGTAGTATTTACGTCAATTATTAAACAAACCCTGTTAAAGGTTACTACTAATGCCCATATTTACATAATGACAAAGAAAACCTTAAAAACAAACAAGAAGCTACAGAATTTTGAGTAAAGGTGCTTTAATATAAAAAAGGCAGTAGCCTTTATTTCATTTTTCTTTTAATCATAGTTTTAAAAGCCCATAAGTTTTTTAATAATTGTTTTCTAACTACAGGGTTTTAAGTAAACAACGGGGTTTTAACTAAGTAACTTTAAAATTTATCAACCCTGTATCTGACACTATACGATTAGAAAAAAAGGTGATTTTAATTTCTAAAAATTGGTATTTTCCAGACCATCTGTTATTAGCCTGATGACACTGATGAATAGAATAGTTAAGTTAGGAAAGAAGAAAATACAGCTTACATAGTTTAAAAAAAATTAATATTGGCAGTGAAATAAATTTTATATGAAAGTCTCATTAATTGGCACCTCGCTACTTCAAAATGTATAACTTTTTAATGCAGTAAATATAATCACGTGAATACAAAAATTTAAAATGTCTGTGCCAGTTTTCAGATCTTGCAAGGAGGTAGAATCTAATTACAAGTTCAACATCATTTTCATAATTAGTGCTCAATAAATTAAGCACTCTTTCATTATATCCTCAACTTACATATTCAGAACTTAAAACGTGTGTGAAAAAGATCCTTCAAGGCAATATAGACTCGGATACTCTAAGGTTAATTCCTTCTTTTGCTGTTTAACAAATAACGTAAATGGTACTTAATTTATTTAGTTGACTTTCTCTTGTGCGGGATTCCCAGTTAATGAAGTATAACTCTACTCTCGAACTGTAGTTTTAAAGCAAATACCTGTGAAGGTATAATCTGAGTGTGCGATCTGCTTGACAGTCAGCACCCTGGGCTCATTAAACTCCTTGTTCCTGAGAAGGACAGAAGCAACAGTTCGGATGTTACTGTTGGGTCCCATCACTATGAGTAAGTGCAGAAGCAGGCGTTTGCAATGTTCATACACCTCAGGGTGGCAGTGGTCAAACCCTAAAACGGACAGTAGAAAACATGATTAATAAAGAGAACTAATGAGTATCCTTCCTACCAAACTCATATTTTAAAGAAAAGCAGAAATTATATATTAATAAAAGATTTCATGGAAGAGGATGTATTATAAAGTTTTTTATTGGTCTAGGGTTCTTATACATTTTTAAAATAGCCTATTGTCCTACAGTACTAGGGAGAATCAAGCTAAGCTTTCAATGTTTCATGCCTAAAATTTAGTGATCTCTTACAAATACATAACACCAGATGGAAATGAATTTTTTTTAAAAAGGCAGGCATTTTTTTGTGCTTAGCACATAATGGAAAGTCAGCAAATGTTTGATTAACTGAAGGAACAAAGTAATACATATATAAATGAGTGTGCATATCAGGGAAACTTATAAGAAGATGGCTGCCTTGACTTGCTTCAGGAAGTTAATCCCACAAGCATCAAAGGTATTCCAGATGTGCTAGATCCAACGTGTTTGTTACAGACGACACAATGGTGTTTCAGGTATAATAATCGTTGTCCAACAATCTAGTTTTTCTGGAAAACATTTAGAACTTATTTCCATTTGTCATTCTCCGTGAAAGTTTCCGATCTCAGAGGTACATTAGTTTTACTCTTGCTAGCGATACAGAATTAGAGCGTACATGTGTATGTGTGTGCGGTGGGGGGGGGGGTCACAGGACAGGAATGGGCATGAGGGTAGCAGACATGTTCGTGGGTAGGAGACAGGCCAGCAATAACTCCCGGCTAGACCCGCAGAATCACAGCAAAAAGCGTCATGGAAATAATACACAAATAACAGGAAACAGAAAAACATGTAAAAACATTCTTAAAACCATACTGCCTTTAAATGATCACAAAAATGTGAAATGAAGGAATTAAAACCAAACGTTTATTACCTATAAAAATTGCATGAAGAAGAAGATGGAGGTAGCTTCCCCATTCCACCTTCACACTGTGATCAATGATCAGGTCAGTCAAAAGGATCACCGCTATGTTACACCTAGGACACATGACAGTACTGTAAATGCCTTACCAGATCTGAGTAAACCTAGAGAAAATTTCACACAAAATTCCTTGAAGACCGTAATATTGTATTTCATGGAAAAATACAACATATCAAGGAAAAAAGAGGAAAGACGAATATAGCCAAAGAACCCATCAACCATTAAAGTGATAGAATAAACAGGAGGGCTAAGGGCTCCTCGAAGTCAAGAGCCACATATTTTTCATCTTTCAACCTTGAGACCTAGCAGACTGCTTGCCACATAGGTGTTCGATATACGTTCAGTGCATTAATCAATTTTAAAAGAATGCAGTAATTGTTCTATTGTGATTCTGCTAAGTAGAATCCAGTTTAACCCAATTCAACATAATAGTGCCTATTAGAGGAAAGCCACGTTTTTCAGATGTAGTAACTGGGTCCCAGAAAGGTCAAGTAACTATGCCAGACACCCAGAAAAGCAGCAGCAGAATTAGATGTAATGATATTAATTTTATACAGTTAGAATTCTGAGCTTGTTAGGATTTCTTCCCATCTAAACGCATGAATCTCATTTGCTGCAGTATCTTGGTACAGAAGATTGCTTTTGTCCTGTGTTGTCAGACAGCACAAAGAACGCTGAGTGTTCAGCAGCAACTCGACTCATAGAAGTAGGAATGACGCTGTAGTCCACCTGTGAAGAGGTAATCCAGGTGATGGCGTTTCAGGCACGTAATCCACCAGTGGCGACCAGCAGCCTCCAGCTGGAGGGAAGGGCAGTGGCTCTCCTTGGTTACGCTCCATCACTTTCAGTCGCCAGTTAGAATAAAGTGGCATTGAGTCACCTATCAAGATAAAATGATCTCATTTTCTACACCATCTAATTTCTGCCAATATAAGCAAGCTCTAGTAAGACACCGACTATTTTATAGCATTGGATAAAAAAAAATAATTTCCCACTATTTTGACATGTGTTTGCTAGGAAGAGCTGGGTACAAATAGTATCAAATTAAGCAAATCTGAGGGAGAGAGAGAGAGAAAGAGAAAAAGAGAGAAATTTAGGTTCCATCCTTTACATCAAAGCAGAACTACATTAGCACTTCATTGTGATTCCACAATTGATGTCCAAGCCAGGAGACCACACTGTAAGTGAAGTTGCCTTGTAGCAAAAGGCCCTCTGGTGAGTTATTCGGTTCTAAATTTCCTGCGATAGGGCCACCACAATCCATCTTGAAAAGAATTCTGCCCTACCACGGCGGGGCTGCAGGGTGCAGTTAAAAATGACGCCAGGAAATATGAATTCTGTGTGACGTGGGTAAGTCACTTAACCTCTCTGGACCTCAGTTCCATCATGCACAAAATGAGGAGATTGGACCAGATCATCCTTAGATTCCCTTCCCAGTCTGAAAGCTTGTGCTTTTATTATACCCCACCTTAACGTTATAGCAAGACTCGGGTAGATTATTCACTTTGTCATTGCACGGGAAAACCTTTTTAGCAAAATGTGAATCCGTGCAGAAAGAGCAAATCTGTTCCAAAAACCAGCCTGTTTCCCATGTTTGTTCTATGATGCTGCCTGAGAACCAATTTTTATGTTCTTTGTGATTTATCTAGAGGGAACCTGTTCTTTAAAAAAAAAAAAAAAAAATTCCCCCACTTACGTTGCTTCTTAAAACCATTGCTTCTTAAAACTATTGCTTCTTAAAATTGAGACATTTCAGATTACGTTGGAACACCATGAGTGGCAGTTAAATACTCTTTTTAAAAACAATTTACTGGAAAAATTTACTAACATTAACACACCTAACAATACACCTCACCGTTATAAGTTAGTTACATAAAGAACATTCGGAATTTATTACTTTTTTCTTCTTCGTAAGATCCTCCAGAGCTGCTACTGTATCGAGATTCCAGCCTGTGATGCTGACGATTCAGGTGACTGTTGAGTCCACTGTAGATGTCCAGGTGCACATAGCTGTGGGAAGGACCACTGACGTTAGTCACAGGGCACAGGAAAAGGGCATAGGTACCTGATGTTTCACATTCTATGTTTGAAAAAGAACAGTACACAAAATATCAACGAAAGTTTACTATGATAATGTATTCATTTCCACCTTATGATTCAAAGTCAATTATTTCTACCTGAAGACTCCCCTTAAATAGGTGTGGTTAAGAATGTTCTGGTGTCTAAAACAGGCGGAATACCTGTTTAGAAATGTCTAAAAGTGTAAGCCACACAAAAAGCGGCTGACGAAACTCCACCGACTCATCCGCTAGAGCATGTAGGAAATCCAGCACACTGGCAGCTCCAATGCCGAAACCACCAAGGTGGAAAATTTCCAATATGGAAATGTATTTCCTTACCGGGATTTCAACACAACCAAATACACATTCCAACGTAGAAATTATCATTTATTCCCATGACAATCGGCACCTGCCAAACGGAAAGGCTAATGAAGGACAAAGGAGCACTCACCTCTCTTCAGTGTTCTCTTTGACAGGCTTGCTGTCAGGACTGCCCTCGGTGGGAGCGACCATGGTATTGCTACTGGAAGTAGTTCCTGGAATCCAACACAGAGAGATACTTGTCAATTTAAAAACATGCGATAACTATATGAACAACAGACTTCAAATGATAGATGCCCAAACGCCATTAAAATGAGAGCCAAGTGATTTTTGAAGAGGAGGCTGTCGCTCCTGGTCCTGCTCCGAGCAGGACTCTGCCGAGACCCTCAGGGAAGCCGACGAGAGAAATAGAAGCAAAGCCTGTGTTGGCCGGGAAAAAAACAAAAAAACCAAACCAAAACAAAACAAAAAAAATGAAGCCAGGCATGGTAGCTCATGCCTGTAATCCCAGCACTTTGGGAGGCTGAGGTGGGAGGACTGCTTAAGCCCAGAAGTTTGAGACCAGCCAGGGTAACACAGCAAGACCCCATCTCTACAAAAAATAAAAAAAAATTAGCCGTGTGTAGTGGTGCACGCCTGTAGTCCCAACTATGCAGGAGAATCACGTGAGCCCAGGAGTTTGAGGCTGCAGCAAGCTGTGATTGTGCCACTGTACTCTGGCCTGGGTGATACAGTGAGACATAGTCTGGGGGGGGTGGGGAGGAAAAAAGAAAAATCGGCAACATACAGAAAATGGGTACTTCTGCTGCGTGAAGAAAACTTTATAACTTTATCAGAAACACAAAAAGATAGTCCAACCATGAAACATGAATAGGGTGCTACTAAAAAATTATAATAAAAAACCATTGGAATTAAAAACATTCTAGCAGATATGAAAAAATTCTGTAGATGCATTATTAGAAATCCCCTAGAAAGCAGAAAAGGCTAGGAGATGAAAACAGATAAAATTATAAATAATTTAAAATATTTCTAATTATACAGATAACATTGTTATCAACATGCTAAAAACATTTACTATAAATGGAGTGACATACAGTTTCACAGAAAATTCATCTACAGTAGCCTAGATAGTGTACTCAATTTCATTGTAAGTTATTCTGTTAGGGACACAGTTTCCTCAACAAAAAATATTACAATAATTATAACTATATGTGTATACATATGAGAATATATACTCATTTGATTTTATATGATGTATAAGATATATCCAAATAATTATAATGTGAAATTATGCAAATAAATTAAGAAAATGCTTACTTGTTGAAATCACCATGCTAATTATATTCACTTAAAATTGCATTTGTTGTATAGGGATATACGAATTTATATTCCAGCTCTGAATAAGTATGCAAACATTGTTTCCCTCTATAATATTGGGAATCTTTACATTGTCAAATTTCTGTACTCATAGGATTTACAAAGTCTCCTCAAACCACCACGAATAACTCACATTTGTTTTTGTTTTTTCCAATAATGATACTTAAAGACACAACAAATGCCTGCTTAAATGAACAATTTCATAAAGCTTCTCTTTTGATACAGTGTAAGTTTTTTAAAAAAATAAACGTCATTGTGTATATCTGAGGTTTACAGCATGATGTTACAGGATACATACTACAGATAACGGTTACTACAGCAAAAGAAATTCATGCAGCTAGCGTCTCACATTGTCACAAAGTTACCAGCCTAAAACGACTTCCCACCTGAGGTGACAGAAGGGATCTTGCAGCTGGAGGTGATGCGGTAGTACGGCGGGTTGTCCATGTGCGTGACCGCGGAGCTGACGGGGTCGGTCAGCTGCAGCTCGCTCACCAGCTCCTCCAGCAGCTGCATTGTTTTGTCTCTACCTAAGTACACAATAACTTTCTTCACCTGCCGCAAAAGAAATCGGTCAGAAAAGAAAAGGCAGAAATTTTACCTCATTAATTTGTCTGGAGGCAAATTTCATTAAAGTTCAAGGTTAAGTGGGACATGAATAAGCACAATCTAATCTGAGTCTGCACTGATCGGCAACGAGACGTCCATCAGCTTTATCGATAACCGTCTCCCCCTCCAACCCTCAACATCAGATCCGATTAGGATGAGCGGAATGTTCAACTGTTCTCACAACTTTACGCACTTCCTTTACTTTTTTGCCTTCTTCTAAAAAAATCAAAAAAATATGTAAATAAAATTGCTTTTCTATAAAAATTTCTTTTTTAATGGAAAAGCTTTTCATTAATATCATTCTTGGATTTTCCCCTGATTTTCAGTCAGCTAGCCTTCAAGCCCAGGACTTATCTTGTACTCTGCCTTCCCCGTTCCCTATATTCAACAAGAGTGGTCGTTAAGAACAAGGAACTAGAACTCCAACTACACTGCCCAGCTCGCCGTGTGGATCTAGCGCTTACTAGCTAACGTCATCTGGAAAGTTACTCTCAGTTTTCTCATTTTTAAGATGGGGACTGTATTAGTACCCACTTCATAGAGCCGTTAGGATTACATGAGTTAAGATCTGCAATGCGCTTTTAAAATAGCTAGTACGCTGTATGAAGTAAGTGGAAAAACATGATTTCAATAGTACATATGCCTAGAAAGATCAACAAAGCAGGGGAAGGAGAAAGGAGCGAGTGTGCGTGGGGGGGGGCATCTTCAGTTTTAGGTAGGGGGGCAGCGAGGTCTCAGGCAGAACCGACCCCTGGGGAAGGATCTGGCAGCGGCAGGGGAGGGAACTGTGCTCTACCTGGGGAGAGGGAAGGAAGCGAGTGGGCCTCCTCAGGCCGGCATGGCTGGAGGGTGGGGGCACCAGGAGAGCATTAGGAGCCGTGGTCAGAGAGGTAACGTGGGCTCACGTTGTCTTGTTCCAAGCACCTGCCATTCTCTAAGTGCTGCTCAAAGATACCAATCCCCTGACACACTTTACAAATGACACTTTCAGTGACCAAGTGAACTGGCAGAAATGCTGGATAAAGCGAAGTGATTAAGCGGTTTGTTTAAAGTAGGACCTGTAAGAAATTTTAAAGCCACATTCTGTAGCACTAGTCTTCTGTGGAACATACTTTGGGGGGATGCTCCCACGTGACTGATATCTGTGTCTACACACACTCACAGACGCGCATACATGTGTATGTGCGTTCAATTTAATCCTCATGTTTGACAGTTTCAAAGTATCCTTTTAACCTGGACAGACTGAAATGCTGCTGTCTTCCCTAGAAGGCAAAACTGTTACCTTCTTCATTTTACGAGTCTTCCCAGGCTTTCCCTGCTTCCGGCAGCCCCAGGCTCCATCCTGCAGGCACTGAGCTCCCACTCTCTGTCTTGCTCTAACACCCAAATGCCAGCTCCTGCCTGGCAGAAACTACAATAGAAACATCCCCAGTTTCGTGGTCTGGGCTTAAATATCACTATCTGTAGAGTGTCCCCTCTAATCCTCCCAGACAGCTGTGGTTCCTACATTATTCATGCTCAGCACTCTGCAGTTTTTCTTATCACAACTGTCTGTTAGGAACTTACTGATCCACTCATTAAATAAATTAGGCGTAGGTTCAAAGAATAAATTCTGTGTCTTTCATCAGATTGTAATTCCCAGCACCTCGAAGAGCACCTGCTCTATAATAAGGCTGGATAACATCTGTTGAATGAATCAATGAATAACTCCACGTGCCAGCTCCTGCCCGTTCTCATCCGGGCCTTTGTCTTGCCCTGCCGGGCGACTGCTGCCCATACACTGATACATTTGGTAAATACATGTTTTTGTAAAAAAGCTCAATGAACTTCAATACGTACGTAAGGCAAGAGGCTTGGTTCACTATTCACCCCACAAATGCTGATCAAAAAGTGCAAAATGATCTTCAGGTTTTTGGGCCAGCCATCCGCAAGCGTGGTCCACACGTTCTCCACCTCCGACCAGGCCAGTTCGTCCCCATACTAGAGGCACACACAAGAGGTACTTCAGTAACAGCCATCCATTAAAAACCAAACTCGTCATACCGTGAAATATTAGAAAGTAACGTTTTTACAGATAGCTTTAACTTCTTCCACACTTTAGAAGGACAGTAATTTCTTTCAACATATCTAAAGGATAAATATCATTAATCATGTATAAAGTAAAAAAAAAAAAAATTTTATATCTAATGAGTTTTTTTAAAGTAAGGAATTTACAACGCATTTTTGTTTAGTTATTGCAGGATTATCTAATCTCTTCATCGGTTTCTAACCATGTTTACTACTCCTAACTCGATAATTCTGGGCAGGAACAGCAAACACAAAACCCAATTACCTTCGCTGTCATGTACATCAGATTGTTCAAAACCATTGCCGTGGCCTGGGGGGACCCCCAGCCTTCTCCCCGTAGCCAGCGCCTGCTAGTCACCATCAGTTCTCGGTCTTTCAATGAATCGTCTTCATCTTCGTCGTGTCGCCTTGAAGTGGGCAGAGGTTTCAGATCCACCAGCTCGATGTTGTTCATCCACGGAAGCAGGTAGTGCAGCATCACCTGCCGCCCGGCCGGGTGAGCCGTCTGGATTCTCTGGCTGATCTCTACAACCACACACAAGCCCAGTGAGAGAGCGGGTGTAATTTCGGGTTCCTTTCATCTGTAATTAATTTCAACGTCTTCTTCTTAAAGAATAGGGAGCCAGATTTTATTTATGTACTTCACAATTATGAGTACTTTCTTTCTTTTTATTAATAATAAATTTCACCTCAATGACATCATCAAGAAAATTAACAGCTACCATATGATCCCAGTAATCCTACTTTTGTGTATACAGCCAAAAGAATTGAAAGCAGAGACTCAAACAGGTATTTGTATACCCTTGTTCATAACAGCACTATTCACAACAGCCAAGAGGTAGGTGGAAGCAACCCAAATGTCCACGGACAGATAAATTAATAAACAAAACGTGGCATATGCACACGGTGGAATACTATGCAGCCTTAAAAAGGAAGGGGGCAAAAAGGGAAGGAAATCCCGTCACATGCTACAACATGGATGAACCTTGAAGACATTAAGCTAAATGAAATAAGCCAATCACAAACAAAAGTGCTGTATGATTTCACCTATATGGAGAATCCAAAGTAGTCAAATTCATAGAAATAGAAAGCAGCCTGGTGATTACCAAGGATGGCGGGGAGAGGGAGAGAGAGATTGTCGTTAGTGGGTACAGAGTTTCAGTTCTGCAAGTTGAAAAAGTGCTAGAGATCTGTTTCACAACAGCGTGAATATACTCAACACTTCCAAACGGCACACTTAAAAATAATTAAGATGGCAAATTTTGTATGTTTTTAGTCACAGTAAAAAAATAAGTATAACTGAAAGATAAAAGACAATCTTTACACACAGATCAAACAGACTCATTGAGAACCTCACGTATCTTGGTTCTAGGCAGGCGAGACTTCTGTGACATGCCTGTTACCTTTGCATTCATCTCCTCTAATGCTCACGACAAAGCCGTGACGTGGCAGAGTCACGGTGATTTGTCAGGGGTCAGACAAGTACCACGTGGCAGAGGATTCAAACACAAGGTTGATTCCAAAGCCCGTGAGCCTTTATACACTGTCTGATTTCCACATATCACTGTAAATAAAAATCTCTTTCTCCTCTGCCCTCCTTTCCCCACTGGGCCTGGTACTTATTCACTCATTAGAAGGAGTGACTTAGAACTCGGCTAACGCATCACACAGCTCTGGGTTCGAATCCCCCAGCTCTGCCACACACAGACTGCCTGACCTAGGGTCAACCTCTCAACTTCCCGTCCTCCTTTTTTTATTCTGTAAAGGGACGGTAACAATACTCGTTGCCTCATGAAGTTATCGTAACAATACTCGTTGCCTCATGAAGTTATCGTGCAAATCCAACATAACGCCAACAAAGTGCTCAGGCCTGGCACACTGTTATGCTCAACCCTAACCTTTTACAAAGATGCCTTCTTTGCAAAATACAAATACTCCCTCCCACAAAAATACATCAATTTTATTCCCTCTAGTATGAAATATAAGACCTGGAGCTCAGAAAGTAACTGAATTAAGAGATCCTGACCCGGAAGGAAGAGTCCGTGTGTGGGGAGCTGAGGCCACAGCGGTGGCTTAACCTCCCCAGAGACACGGGACTGTCTTGAGGTGGCCCAGGATGAAGCCCTGGGAACTAACACTTGAGATGTGGACAGAAGGAAAGAATCCAGAGTGATGGAAAAGAAACAGTCCATGGTAGAAGAAAAACCAGGAAATACTAAATTTCTGGAAATCAAGCGAGGTCAGAATGTAAAGAAGGATAAGACGGCTAACACCAACCGCCGCGGAAAGCGGCAAAGAGACTGAAGGCTAGATGTTGGTGACCAGATTTCGCAGTGGAAGGTGTCGGGTGGGTCCACAGAAAGCAAAGTGACACCAATGGGGTGTGAAGGCCACGCATGGAGATCGAAGGCTGAGAGGGCGGGAACAGCGAATGCACACACTCAAGGCCACGGCTGGGGAAGGCGGGAGTGTGCTGCAAGAGGAAAGGACGTGCAGAGCTGCCCACTGGGCCTGGAGGAAGGAAGGAGCGAGGCCCTTGAACTTGAACGTGAGCAGAGTTTATGCGGGCATCTGTGCCTGTGCAGTGAAATCCCTAATGAATATTGCACTCGTCTTGCCTTGGGAACAGTGGAAGCGAACATTTAGGTTAGATACGGAATTTGTCTGGGTACAGAAGCTATGTTTTGCTTTAAAATGAACTATCTTAAGCAAAGGAGGTAAAACTAGTGGATGGTAAGGACAAGAGAGTCTGCAGACAGGACTGAAGGAAAAATGACAAGGAGATCAAGCTGTGGCCACGGTCTAGATAGACCTCCACCAGCAGACGCCCTGACCAACTACACGCTCTCTGACACCCAGCTGGACAGCTCCACCTTCTGCACAAGAGCCTCTAACAGAAGCTCAGGTTTGTGGCGCCACTATCCCGCGTCCATGCCCATCTGTGTCTGTCTTGGAAAGGTTGTCAGGGCTGTGGGGGGTGGGACAGAGGAAGGGGCACGGTTGCTGCCACCTACCCGTGAAGACTAAACAGGTCAACTGCTTTTAACTGAATGTTAACAGAATTTAAGTTGTTTTTTTCCCCACTCAGTTCAGAGCCCAAATGAAAGAAAGGACCCAGAGCAGAGCTCTGTTGTCCCCTGGATGCCAGTTTTGGGGCACGTCCGGTCCTCAGATTGGAACAAGATCTTGCTGCAGGTGACAAGCAGAGAAACTGGCTGAGTGTCCTTTGTGCTATAATTAAACTTTTCAGTTAAAGGATAAGGCACAATGAGGACAATAGTACTCTCATCGGACAGAGGGTTCAACTAGATGGACCCTAGAAATTCTCCTAAATCAGAGTCCTGGAGGACCAGATAGCCATGACTTCTTACCTGACACTCAGCCCCAATGTCTTAGAAACCCCAGGCAGGAATATTTCTCAGCTCCAAGGAGAGGAAGCTGGACCAGAAAGCAGTGTGGGATCCTAGCAAGAGTTTTGCTCGAGGCACCATATGGCCTGCCACTATCATTAGAGGTTGCGCTTACAGAAGGATACCTGTATCTTTATCCCTGCCCAGTTTTATTATTAAAGACAGGCCAAGACACAGAATAAAATGCCTTTAGGAAGTTTCGTGTCTACTAAAGAAATATTTTAAAATCACATGTGCAACCTCCCCTCTTCTTTTTTTCAGCTGGAGTGGGGTGAGCAAGAAGGGCCCAGGTGTATAAAGTCCACTGACAGGAAACCTAATTATCGTGATAGATCAGTACTAAGAGCTCTCAGGAGAAAAATTCTCCCATGTAAAGACATTTTGTTTTGATTTAACCTCAAATTTAATATATTTAAAGTTTTCTAAAGATAGTTTTTTTTTAGAAATGATTGCTACAGAGGAACTACTAACCAGTTCGTGGACCATACCTGAGAATATGGCGAGAGTTAGCTCAGGATACGCCCGTGCCAACTCCTCGGACAGCTGGTAATAGGAAACGGAATACAGATGCGGCAGGGGAGACAGCTGGCTGAGTACCCCGTCTGTTCTCTGAACCTCCAACTTGTGAGCATAGCGAAACATCTTCGGCTCCAGAATCTACAGGAACGTAATTCCATCAACTGAGTTAAGATTTTATGGGTCCTATAAAGTTTAGCTATAAAGACAAAGCAACTTCTCCCCCAAAATAGTCCAGTTTAAAAATTATATTGTTATGTATATTACAAAGTATTTCACATGTTAATTACTAATTCCAGGAAATGTTTGCAAAAGACTCTGTAACTGCTTAAAAGGATTTATATTCCTTGTGTTTAAACAGCAACGATCAGGTTAGTAACACAGCCTGAAAATAACTTCAGCAACTTAATACATAATTATTTGAAAATATATCCATGCTTGGTAAATTAACTTTCTAAGCTATTTCTCTTAGATCCAATAAAGTTATATGAGGATATCATAAAAGAGCTAATTACTTTCACATATTAAATAGCTCTCAAAAATTTTTTGACTAGCATTATTCTCCTCTGCTAAATAGAAATACATGCACACACAGGCACTAACCATTTAATATTTATAAGTACCCTCATATCCACACACACATTAATATATATAATCCTTCCATACAGTTTATATTATTCATAGATTTAAATATCTGTATTATCTTTGCCTTTTATTTCTAATAATAACCAAGACTTGATATAACTTCACTATTAAAAATAAAGCTAAATATTGATACTAGTATGCTTTAACGGCAAGAATAAATTATTGGGTTTCATTAAATCTTGAGTAAAAAATATTTTAATTAACATCTGTTTACAAACCTGTAAAAGTTGCATGGCAACTTCATAGATACTTCTAGATGAATCAGCTGCTTTAAACAGTATCAGATTTAGGAGCATCACTGTGTCACACTGATAATCCCTAGGAATAAATTTTTACATGTTGGGCAAATTAAAATGTTTAGAGGCTTTCACACCAATTAATAAACATGATAGGCAAAGGGCATGTATTAAGTATCTTCTAAGCCTATGAGGTGACTTTTTTTTTTTTTTTTTGAGACAGAGTCTCATTCTGTTGCCCGGGCTAGAGTGAGTGCTGTGGTATCAGCCTAGCTCACAGCAACCTCAAACTCCTGGGCTTAAGCGATCCTTCTGCCTCAGCCTCCCGAGTAGCTGGGACTACAGGCATGTGCCACCATGCCCGGCTAATTTTTTCTATGTATATTTTTAGCTGTCCATATAATGTCTTTCTATTTTTAGTAGAGATGGGGTCTCGCTCATGCTCAGGCTGGTCTCGAACTCCTGAGCTCAAACAATCTGCCCACCTCGGCCTCCCAGAGTGCTAGGATTACAGGCGTGAGCCACCGCGCCCGGCTGAGGTGACTTTTTATTTAAGGCAATAGGTACAGCATTATCCTTATTTTGGTTAAACTCCATTAGAGCTTAAGGAAAGTAAATACAGTCAACCTTCTGAATCTATGGGTTCTACATCCATGGATCCAACCTATCACGGATAGAAAATATTTGGGGAAAAAAACTGCATGTGGGCCAGGTGCTCATGCCTGTAATCCAATCCTAGCACTTTGGGAGGCCGAGGCTGGAGGATCACTTGAGGCCAGGAGTTCAAGACCAGCCTGAACAACATAGCGAGAATGCATCTCTACAAAAAAATAGAAAAATTAGCCGGGCATGGTGGCACGCGCCTATAGTCCCAGCTACTCAGGAGGCTGAGGCAGGATAACTGCTTGAACCCAGCAGTTTGAGGTTTACAGTGAGCTATAATGACAACACTGCCCTGTAGCCTAGGCAACCGAAAGAGACTCTGTCTCTAAAAATAAAAAAAAAAACAACCTGCCTCTGTACTGAATATGTACAGACTTTTTTCCTTGTCATTACTCCCTAAATGTAGTATAGCAACTATTTACAGGGCATTTGCACTGTATTAGGTATTAAAAGTAATCTAGAGGTATTTAAAGTACATGGGAGGATGTGCACAGGTGAGATGCAAATACTGGGCCATTTTATATAAGGGACTGGTCCATCCATAGATTTTGGTATCTGAGGGCTTCCTTGAACCGATCTCCCCAGGATACATATGCAGGGCTAACTATACCAGTCTCTTAGTATTTCTGAATTCAACAGGAAAACCTTTCTTAAAAAAAATAAATAAATAAAAAATAAAGAAAACACCTAACTGAAATGCAAAAGACAGCATCCAGAGTACCTGTTCTGGAACACATTAGCTATGGCTTTAAAGCAGCCGGCAGCCACCCTCTTGGAGCCCGTGTAGCAGCGATCCACAGCCCAGTACATCAGGTTGCTCTGGTCGGGGTTCAGCTCCAGCAGTAACGTGACTGCCTCACAGCCCAGCTGATGCACCTGAGCAAAGAGGGCAAAACCGCCCAGGAGAGACAAAGTTACATATCATCCGTCTACTTCCCTACGTTTTTTCACTAAAGTCATACAGCGCATGTATCTAATCGAAAAAGTCAGTCTCCTTTTGTTCATCTCCTTCTCAGTTCGTTCAGCCAGCAGAAAAAAATAACACGGATGGATTATCCTTGGCCTCTTGTTTTTTTACACAAGACTCTTTAGCAGGATTCTCTCCTCCGACAGAGCCCCGAAGGCAACCGATGAGTATAAATAGTGATTAAGTGCTTTCAGAAAAATGAGTTATTAACTTCTCTAATTATTTTTTGTCAAGCTTTATTCTTGTTTTTGATAACCCAACAGAAAAATTATTCTGAGGGGAAAAAAATGTAAGTCTTATTTTAAATTGTGAAGTCTGTATGTGTCCAGTATGAGAGTAAAGAGGGCAAGAGAGAATGATTCGTTGGAAGGGGTCAAAAAAAAAAAATTAAATATAGCAAATAACATTCTTCCACAGAGCTCAATATATTCTATATTAATATTTTATCTATTGACTTAGAACCCTATTGAGATACATATACATACCACTGTATTAATCCTATAATATAAAAGTGAAATTAAAATTATTCAAATGAATAAGAATTAGAACTTTCTTACATTATGGTATCCTATTGAATTTTACATAAACAAGCTTTTTGAATGTAATTTCAACCTATCTTATTAAAAAAAGACTTGTTTTCAGTGTGCCACACATTAAATCCAAATAATGCAATGACAATTTATTACAAAATTTTAAGGAAATTGTCATAATTACCTTTTTGTCCAGAGAGTCCAAAATGTTATCCAGCCATTTGTACAAATAGCCGTCTGATGACAGTCCCACATTATCTGCAACAGGGCCACAACACAGTACAGCAGACATAGCCTTCAAACAACAATATTAGAATTACATTTAAAACATTTAAGAGGTTACAATGTTGGCTGCTTAATGAGAAGAGGCAATATATTTTCACTCATGCTTATCTAGCCACAGCACATTTATGTCTCTTATTGCAAAGCAAAGTATAATAATCATTGTTAAAACTAAGAAATTTATTATGAGTAAGTAAATGAGACATGAAGCTCGAACAGTACTGGAAAAGAAGATAAAAAGACCAAGAAGAGTACTTAAGTAGGAATAAAAGTAGGTATTTCTTTGAGGCAATCCTCAGTTCTTTAAGAAAAAGGCGATCAAATTTTGGTAGATTCTGTAATTTTAAATAAACTTATGATGTAAGTGTTTGAATACAGCAGATAAATACATATTTTAACAATACTCTCAGGTACTCTGAAGAAATTCTTATCCTCGTTATAATACCTGTTACTGAAAGACATAAAAATACTTAACTCTGCTCTTAAGAAACAAGAAATCAGCTAAGTAAATACCTTTAATGCACAGTATTGATGTCTATTAATTTGCATATTTCTATCACTGTATCTGTCCAAGGGTGTAAACATGATGCTAAAAGGACCTGCCCAGTGACTGAACAGCATAAACAGACTGTGACGAAGGCTCTGTTGAGGGAAAATACTTCTTCTCTGGTGCACTGTAAGCAAAAAAAAAAGAATAGATGGGAAAAATTTACTTCCATTTCTTTTTACTTTAACATGTATGCCAAATTATTTGTTATTGAATACATAATGCTGTAAAAGAGAAAGCAAAAGTTTTCATTTTAAACAACCCAAAGCCTCCGCAGTAACAGATACCATCTACCTATAAGACACAGGTCGTGGGAAGAAAGTCGCCCTGCGTGAGACGGTGCTCGGAGCCTGCCTCTCCCCAGGGACACCTGGCTATGTGGTGACCTTGGCCAAGACTCCAACACAGACGTGCCTCTGGATCCTGGTTCACCAGAAAGGGAGGGCTTTGGACCAGATGAGTGTTTTTAAACTTTGTATTTTTTCACCAGGAAAGTGCCCTTATAAAAGGAACTTTCCGTGGAACCTTGATACACAAAACAGGTAAGAGGGGAGCTTATGCAGTTGAAGTGACACGTGAGAGCTGATATCCAAGCTCATTCTACTGCCCCCTCCCGATGGCACCTGGGCACCTCAGGGCTCTGAGAAACAGCAGAATTTGAAAATCGTTGGTTTCAGTGATCTCCAAGGATTTTTTTCTACTTTGAAATTCTACTGTACAATTTGTCGGCATCATTCCTTGTTGAAGAAACTCAACTGTATCATAATAAACCAATGTGGAAGCTGTAGAAAAGTGTTTAGTAACAGACCAAATCATATCTCCAAATTAGTGAGCTTCTAATCAGTAAATTTGGGGGGGGAAGCTCTTTTCCTTTAAATAGCATTGTTTTCCTTCCAAAGATCAAAGCAGGGCTCCCATACTAGTAACTAACATACCTCATTAAACTGCTTAAGTGACCTTGTTATAAAACACAACTCATGCTCTTTAAACATCAACTGTTTGCAAATACTATTAAAGTAACAAAATAACTTTAATTTTTCTTGCAGAGAGAAAAACATTTGTATTTACATTGTATTCCAAAGGCTACAGTCACATTTTTGCCTTATACTTGTAAAGCATTTATGACTTTTAAAAATGCAATTGCATATGCTAATCTTCCCAGTGCCTAAACTAGTACCTGTCAGTATATTAATGGTACCTGCTCAATAATAGGCACACATCTGTTAAATGAATCAATTAATAACACTGTATCTATCCTTACTACATTATATATCTATGGCCTACCCTGTTCTCCCATTACTCAAAAGTATCTTGTTAATTTTATTCTCCGTTATCAATTGGGGCATTATACTTTTAGCTCACTGCATTTTATCCAAAGAGCTTATTCTATTGATTTCTTCAGACTTTTGTGTCAGTGTCTTGATTATTGCCGAAAACCTGTGCTGGCTTGCTTTTTAATTTCTATTCATTCACACTAATTCAAAGGTAAAACAGACTCCAGCCATCCATGTTATGCTGATGTATTTTTCCAGTATGTTCACAAATTGCTTTGTAAACTCAGATTACAGAAACGCACGGGAAGAAAAAATATGATGGTCCCTTAAATACTCCATAATGCTTTAAGAAATGGAAAATAATACCTGGAACATTCTGAATGATATTCGCCACTAAGGCACTAAAATGGCATCGTATATCCTTCAGTGTGTCAGAGTCTTTTTCATTTTCTGCCTCCAGGAGTTGTCTAGTTAAATCAACATACTCCAGTAACGTGTTGTTGAGGAAATGTGTTTCATTATCAAGGCCACCACTTGCACTGCAAATATTGAAGAAAATAAATGATGAAAAACATGTGACTTTAAATTATAATTTAAATCAAAACAAATTCCTACTAATCAAAATCACGATAATACATATGTAAGCTTTTCACGGTCATGGGAGTTTGCAACTTACTAGACCAGAATTACACGAAGGTGATTTGGACTGACTGAAATATAAAAGTAGATGTTGCTTCTCAATCAAGGAACTGTTAACGCAATGCATATTATTCAATTCCATAGCTAACTTTAATCAACTATTCTGAGTGCTAAATGTTATTCCCTCTCTGTCAGAATATACAGATTTTTAGTAAGGATGCATTTGGGAGGAGGAGGAGGATCAGTTTAAAAAGGCAGAGGACAGATCAGTTCTATTCATTCTCATCGCAGCCAGGCCTGTTCTTTCTGTGCCTTCAGCATAATCAAATATCTGTGAGGTACTTGTTCCCAGAAAGATTCTCTTGGTATTATCAGAGATACAAAAGTTTAAGAGAATTCCAGTGAGAATGAGGCAGAGGGCTGGGTTTCAAATCCTTCTAGACCAATACAGTTGTCTTAAGAGTCTACACAGCGAGACTCTCTTTGAAGCAAAGGATCTCTGCCTGGAAACCACTGGCTGACAGGGGCACATTTGGTTCATCAGGGTCTCGGATTCCTGTCTTATTTCATCGGTCAATAAGCAAGTAGCCGGTACCTACTATGAATGTTTTAGTAAGAATATAAACAAGTTACTGCAGATGAAGAGGCTTAGTAAACAGTAAGTGCCACATAAATGACTAGCTATTATTATAGATTTACATTTATTTAGGTCAGCTTTTCCTTGTTACATTTGAAAAGTACTTCTAATATATATTATTTCAAAAGTAAGAATTTTTTTCTACTAGTTGTGAGTAGCTTTTTAATAAATATTCCAAATCCATGGAAACAAGAGTAAGAAAAGTTGCAATGGTATTACAGTATATTAAAAATATCAGTCCACAACAAAAGACATGTGTTGAATGAATAAATTTATGACAAAAGTTTTTCCTTTATTCCTTAAATGAGTGTTTTTTTAAATTCTGGGTCATGACCCATCAGTGGATGGGTAATCGATTTAGTGGACTGCAGCCTGCACCAGGACAAAACATTCCTTCTTTTACCAAATGCTCATTGAGTATCTACTGTGTATCAGGCACAAGGTGAACAAAACAAAGACCCTTGCCTTTGGCATTCAGCACTCATTTTTTCCTTAACCAAGGAAGGAAAAATATCCATATTAGTGATAACCTTCTGTTAGTTTCTCTTTAAAGAAAAATACCCTAAAACAAAATATACAAGTATGTTAAAAATTATGACTACTCAATAGTGAGTGTAGATTTTATAGTTAATTTTAAACATACAGACATTTTGCATTCCCCAAAATAGTACCAAAGATTCTTCACTCACTAACATGACATTACAAGCAAACAAAAAAGAAAAGATTCATGTATGTATTAGGTTGTTAATTTTTTGCATCAAGCCCCTGAGTGTCAATTTTACTTTTCTTAACTTCTAATGTTTTATTTTTGTGGAGGACAGAAAAGAGAATGATGTTTCTTTTTTCTTTTTCATTTGCTTTTCACTTACTAGGAAAGAAAAATCAATGGTTTAAATTCTCTTTGATTAAAGCACTATTCTGAAGGTACTTGTCAAAAGCATTCAACATTAAACATGAAAGGTGTTAGGTACACCAAGAAATACTCAGGACAAAAGCTAAAGTAACTATGCTATGCAGTGTGCACAGTTACTAGACTTCTTTGATTATTAATGCTTTTCTTCCTTAAGATCTCTTTTCAGAGATCTTTTTTGGATATGGTTAAATCTACTATTTTTCTCCTTCAGTGGTCAGGGAACATCATTATCCTCCTAAGGAAATAGTTATTTCTCAACACACAGCTGATGGAATTTTCCTCAAGGAGCTGGTCTTAGTGTCAAGATGCCTTTACTACTCTAGCAAGGACCCCAGGTTTTATAGTTTTGTGAGTGCTGGAAACCACAGTTATGAATTATGTCTATAAGCCTCATCATTTTTTTCCAGCAAGATAGACAACGGCTCACTGGAATAAACTAGCAAATTTTATTTTATGTTTAGCCTTCGAACATATTATTTTTTCAAGTCCAGAAGAAATAGATCTATTTTAAAATGAGGTAAGAAATAGGTAATTCTGTCAAGAAAAGGCTACTTGCAGGTCCACTTGCCTAGACAACTAGGTCCCAACAAATATCAAAATCATAGGAACATTAAACCAACTTTTCGCCTGAAGCAATCTAGTTCTGGTGGTAGATTTTTCATTACATTCTTGGCTACTGGTTAATGTACTGGATGTGTCTTTGGTTGGTAAATAATTTTTACAGTGATGCAGACAAGTTTTTTGTTGCAAAGGTGCTTTTCAACACTGTTTTATATATTTCACGAGAGAGAGAGATTATGCTCCCTGATCATTCCAGAGTTTTAAAAACCTGGATCCAATACTGACCTGTGACTAATGACACCAGCATCTGCCAGCAGTTCAAATATTCGTACCAGTTGTACTCGTAAAATGTCTCGACGCCTGCGCCGTTTCATATTCTATTTCAAAGATACAAAGACATTATTTAAAAGCCTTCAAGGAAGTTGATAGAAAACTTGCTGGTATAATTTGGAAAGAATAATGTGAATATCTCAGAGAGATTTTTTTCAGCTCATCAAAATTATCTTGCTTGTGCAGTGTGGACTGTGAGCACTCTGGCAGCTACTTCCTCAAAGGTGTATGTGTGGGCCAGGCGTGGTGGCTCATGCCTGTAATCCTAGTAATTTGAGAGGCTGAGGCGGAAGGACTGCTTGAGGCCAGGAGTTCAAGACCAGCCTGGGCAGCACAGCAGACTTCGTTCGTCTCTACAAACTATAAAAAAATTATGTGGCCTTGGTGACGTGTGCCATGGCTTTTCAATAAGGTTTTATTGAAAAACAGCCACACTCAATTGTTTATGTAGTCCAGGAACGCTTTCATGCTAAAAAGGCAGAGGTGAGTAGCTGCAGCAGAGACAGTACAGTTTGCAAAGCTGAAAATATTCACTATCTGACCATTTACAGAAAAAGCCTGCCAACTCCAAACTAGCCCTCAACTATTTTCTGTTCTCACTGAAGCTACGGCAATTTTTCATCTGTTTTACGCAATGGGCTTCTGTCTGAGATCTCCTGGGTGGGAAGGGAAGTCTGTAGCTTTAAAAAAAAAAAAGTTGAAAAATACACTAGCCAATCTCTCACTTAATTTCTAACTTTTGTTATTATATGCAGAATACAGCGGAAAAATAAATGTTTAATAGGTCAGGTGCAGTGGCTCTCGCCTGTAATCCTAACACTCTAGGAGACTGAGGAGGAAGGATCGCTTGAGTCCAGGAGTTTGATATCAGCCTGAGCAAGAGTGAGACCCCATCTCTACTAAAAAGTAGAAAAATTAGCCGGGCATGGTGGTGCATGCCTGTAGTCCCAGTTACTCAGGCAGCTGAGGCAGGAGGATCGCTTGAGCCCAGGAGTCTGAGGTTGCTGTGAGCGAGGCTGACGCCACGGCACTCACTCTAGCCTGGGCAACAGAGTGAGACTCTGTCTCAAAAAACAACAACAACAACAACAACAAAAAAAAAAAACAACAAAGTTAAACAACCGAAAACTACAAACACAGCTTACCTCTGGCCTTCTTTCAAGTGCTTCTTTAATTATGGGATGTAATTCCTCTATTAGTTCCCTAGAAGAAAAATGATAAACATATTCTATTAATAAACAGATATAATCTGACAAATGCAACTATATAAATTAACATACTGTGTAAACCGACAAGTGTTAACCCTAATCCTACTGTTTTAAACATGATTTTTATTGTTTTGACCATAAAATAACATATTATAGGACATTTGGACACTAGAAAAAATGGTATAGGCCACTTAATTTGTAGAGATAAATACTACCAATATTTTTATTTAATCAGTTTTGCAACCCACATACATTTTACATAGTTGAAACCCTATTATATATAAAATAGTATCCTTTTGTCTTAATAATATCCTAGCACAGTTACTATTACATGCTATTAATCAATTCATAATAGTCTATCACAGGGTAGCATGCCATAATTTTCCTAACCATTGATTACTGAATTGTTACATTTTATCTAATTTCTGTTACTATAAATACTGCCTCAGTGAACAACTTGGTACATTTATCACTGTCCTCATTTCTGATTATCTCTTTAGGATTAATTTTACAGATTAGTGGGTCAAAGGATAAAAGAATTTATGAAAATGATAAATTTTCCTTTGTGTATATTTTGATTTTAAATTGTAAATGTACTCATTATAAGATTGGGAAATTTTTAAAAGCATAAGAAGAGAATAAAATCTATCCACAATTTTGTCATTTATAGAAAAGTGCTGACATTTCAAGTATTTGCCTCAATGATTTTTAAGTTGAGATCACTTTTATATCCCAATTTTTCAATTACCACAATAGTATATTTATCTGTCATAAAACAGTCTTCCAAAACTTTATTTATGATAACTAACCACACGTATAGATACGTTACAATTTATTAACCTATTCTCTCGTACACGTTGTCTTGGAGACAAAATATCAAATATCACCTCATATCAATTGAGAAAGTTCTCAAAAGAGATAATTCAGGGCCCAGCTGGCAACAAAGCGGAAAATTAAGAATTTGCTTCATTAATATAAAAAACATCAACTATCAAAACATGATATAAAACATGTTTATGTAAACATTTCTTTGAAACACACTCTGATTCCCTTGCATAAGAAGGGGGGCAGGTGGAGTTTTAACCACAAGACCAAGATTACATATTACTAGAATCACTGTGTAAATAAATTGAGTGGGAAAATATTACAGATTTATATGGCATTTTATCATTTTTACAACATATTTATGTATATATTTGATTTTTCATAGTAATGCTGTGAAAACAACCGAGCATATCTTAACTTAATCAAAATGAGGAAATAAAGGCTCAAATAAATTAAATGACTTAACCGTTACACGACTAGTTAACTGGTAAAAGTCAGGACTGGTCTGCAGCTATCCTAGTAAGTATTCTGCTGGGCCCTCCTACGTCTTCTTTCTAAGCAGCACATTCATTATGTTGGCGCATAGAGAAAAGATAAGAAGATAAATTACCTAAAAGCTCCTGGGTTGGTCCTGCCAAGACCTAGAACAAGGGATTCTGTGATTTCCATGCTCTCAGAGCGCATCATTGGAACTATGTGCTTAAACAAGGATGAAGGGGATGGGATTCCAATAATCTGGGAAGAAAATATTACATTTATAGCAGCCACTAATGATACTACGTCCAATTAAACAATTTCAGATTTCAACAGTCTTTGGTCAGTGATAAATGGGACAGACGAAACCTTTGTGAATGGTGCTTCAAAATTCACCGATGGTGTACACAACCTAAAAAGGAAATTATTTGTCTAATGGCTTAATGCAAGTTCATTAACACAACTTGGGGCTCTCCATTTCTTACAAATACCATCATATAACAGGCTGACTCCCCCCATCACATATTCTATATCTTTTGATCCAGGAACATGAGTAAAACAAAATTACTTCTAAAATCGTCTTCAGGTTGAAGTCAGACACTGGTCTTGAGTTTTCTAAGTTTCCTTGAACCACTGCATAATGTTTTGTGTCATCTCATAAAAACTTCACAACTGTTCTCATCAGGTAGCCTTTGTATCACTATACGACTTAGGAAAATTCTAGAGAGGCGTTTAATTACTTAAACGATTCCTTTCGGGTTTTGAGAAGTGTGAGAAGTACAGGAACCAGAATAAGGGAAAACAGGTGTGATAATTTCTTTAAAAATATTCATTAGGATGAACTGAATGAATCTTTATTTTCGATGAAAAACTATATACGTATTATTGATTCCAACTGGGAATCCATCAAAATGGTGTTGGAATTTCTTGAAGTCTTTTCATTTTTAGTGCAAGTAAGTGATACACTTTTCAACCAAGCTGCTTTTTTGTCCATGAAAAGAAATTCTAAAATATTGCTTTTATGGGGCCATTCAGTTCAATGGTGGGGCTGCAAAACTCACTTTGGAATCAATGCTGTAGCCGCTGTCGGGGGTGGACGCCAGCGTCTCGGGAGGAGAACACCGCACAGAGCCCGCAGAAGCCGGCGAGGGCGAGGCCGCGGCCGCGCTGCAGCAGAGAATCAGGTAGTTTCTCCACAGGCCGACGTACGAGTCGCTGCTTGTGGTGGTGTTGACCTTCTTAGCATTGATGGGGCTACTGAGGAAAAAAGGAGAAGTAGGTAGATATAAATAACACATGTTTTTAAAAGTTTTTTTTTTTTTTTTAACTACTGCTAAATGTTTATCGATTTAGGGGAGATGGTTGCCACAAAGGCTTTATTAGTAGTATAAATCTTTGTGCAATGCTATAGATGAACAGAGTATTACACTGAAAATTAAAACATTACAGGGTCATTTCAACATAATCTGTTATTCCTGTGACAAAAGTTAATATTTTATCGGGCCACATTTTAGTACTTATTATATAGGTTCCATGTAGAAAGAAAATGAAAAGAAAATGAAAATCACCTGAATTCTATACCAAAATAAGCAATGTATATTCTACACATCTTCAATTTATATACATGTACTATAAATGAATACAACTCTTTTAATTTATAAAAATTGAATAATTTTGTTTTAGACTTACCATGTATTTTCAACAGCTCTCCATGGAAATTAACATATTGCCATGACATTATTTTGACAACTGGATGCCAAACTTCCATTGTTTGACATTTTAGCTAATAGTAATTTTTCCCTATTACGCACAGTACTATACATTTGAATATATGCTTAATTATAACATATGTTTAATTATTTTCTTAGGTAATTCTTGAAAATGAATCTCAGAGTTGAAAGAATATCCACATTTTCAAGGCTTCTGCCAAATTTCTGTCTTGAAAGATCACACTAATATACCAACACACAATCCTTGCCTTCAACGGGTTCTGTAATATGTTAAGATAAATAATGTATACACACCACTTCATTAATTCAGCAACAGTGTCTTAGAACAGCGTCATGGGACAAAAATCATTGCCTCATGTGGGCCAGGGAGACATACAACAAAGAAATAAATAAAACAATATCACATGGTGCTAAGTCTGATGAAGAAAAATAAGAGCAAACAGCAGAGATAGAGAATGCTGGTAGAAGAGGGAGTTATAATTTAAAATACCATAATTAGGGAAGACGATTTAAGATAAGGTCATTAACGTTATGTAAGGTGGCCAGTGTCAATCTTTATTAAAAAAAATTATCCAATACACAATACCTGAGAAGCTATACACACATATAATTAGCATGTACATATAGAAATAGCAAAAATATATATATTCAAATCCAAAAGAAAAAATGATTACTCTGGATAGGAGGAATAAGAGAAAGTTTTAAAAATAAGGTAGAATTTGGGCTATATTAGATGTAGACATGCAGGGATAGAGGAAAACAAAAGGCATTCTAGGCTGAAGTGAACAAAAGTTCATAGAATGGAAACTACAGACCACATATGGTGAACTTTGAGAGGTTCATTTGGTTCTAACATCAATGTTATTGATAGAAAGTTTGGGAAAAGGTATAGAGTGGAGTCAGGTGTAAAGAGCCTTTAATGTGAGCCTAAGGTGTGAGGTTGGTCCAGGTGCTGGGTTTACATGGGCAAGTTACATGACGAGAGGACTCGTTCCATTCAATGTGATCAAAGGCATACCAGATAAGGGGAAATCAGGAACCCAAACTCAGGTTTGAAAATGCTCTTCTATATTTAAGGGCAAAAAGAAATTAACTGAAATTTATAAAAAGACCTTCGTCAACTCTCCACCTCACTGTCAATTACTCCAGCCTTTACCAATATCCTCAAATCCACTACTCAGTGCACCATTACCACACCCCATCAGGAGACGCCTTCCTTAGAATGCCATCAGGAAAAGGGAGACCACTGAACTTAGTTTCTCTCTACTTCTACCTTTTATCTACAAACTTAACTATATCTACATCCATACTCATCTTCAGATCCTTTCCTAATTCTTTCATTTCATACAGATTCGTTGGACACACACTGTGTTCCAAGCACGGTGTTACTGAGTAAACTAACAATTAAAATTTGGTGAAATTGATGTAAGAAAGGACGAAGGGGTTATGAGACTATATCCTTAATAAATTCTTGTCCTTCCTAAAGACATTAACACAGTATGGCCTATTATGTATGGGAGTTCCAATTTATAGCACTTTTATATTTTTCAAATCCATATACTACGAAAGCTGACAGTCTGTACATTTTAAAACTTACACTATTTAGATTTTTAAATTAAATTTCAAATAACTCACTTTATATCAACCTGTGGAGACAGCAACTGAAGTCTTGTGTATGCAAACATCCAAGCGTAGCTCACAGCTGTAGAGCAGTGTTTAGGAAGGTTTTCTTGCTTCAAAAAACTGGAGAGACTTATAATCCATGGGTCTTGGCCTTGGGTCACATGTGCAAATATCCATATGTGTGACGGACTAATCACATCAAACTGGTGGCTAATGGGAGAAGAGTTCCATTCTGCTAATGTCTGTAAATCTATGGAGCTAGGACAATAGAGCAAAGTAGTCTACGTGGAGAAAAAGAAAAGTTGGTTATTGCACATTTCAATAACTTTCAACATTTTGCCACATAAATTGCTTCAAGCTGAAAGTGATCTATTGGTAGTTTCTAGAACAGGATAGTACGAGGTTCACGGTAGGTTTGAGGGAGTAGTGAACTCCTGACATCACATGAAACTGCTGTGCATGTGTGTACAGGTATTTTGCTAGAAAAGGATGCCATAGCTTTCATTATTCTCAAAAGGATCTACAAACCAAAAAAGTAAAAATAGTAAAAGCAGAATAATTATAAGTAATTCTTATATGAATATTCAACTTTCATGGTACACGGAAGCTGGAGAACTAAAAGTGAACCACTAACTTCCATGCCGACCTGCCCTATCTGTGCATGGATGGAACAGACTGGAAAGGGGCATCCTCTCCAGAGGATATTCTTAAATATTTGTTCAACAGTATTCGAGCTCTTATAGTGGAGACAGAAAGATTTACCTACAGAGCAGATTATATTCCTTAAGCACTGGTTTAGGCACTAGAAGTCAGTCATTCATTACTCTCTTTCTTGGCGTAACTCATGGTTAATCATCTAAAACAAAATTCTTTAAACTGTAGATTTTTTAAATTAAATTTCTAGAAGAGAGGCTTTTAAAGGTTCTTACTACAAAGAAATAATAAATGCATGAGGTGATAGATACACTAACTACCCTGATTGAATCATTACCCAACATAGATATGTAGGGAAACATCAAATTATACCCCATAAATATGTACAATTACAATATGTTGATTAAAAAATAAATAATTAAAAAATTAAATTAAAAAAGATTGGTACCATAGGGGGGAGAATTGTACAGACTTTTAATAATCTTTTAGGCTTATAAAATTTTATTATCTCCCTTGGTTATATATAACTTGTGAGTTTTAAGAGTCAGGTGTTATGCAGAAAGCACATAAACCTCTTGCCCATGTATTCCAAAAAAGGAGGAAAAAAATTTTTAGTAGTAATGTTTGCCAGGTAGTCTTACATCAACACTGGAATCTTGATAAATGACCTTTTTTTAATCCAAACCCAAATAAAAAAGTTTGCATAAGCTTTCTTGGTAATGTGTTTGTTGACAAAGCGTTTCTCTCCATATTAATGAGTCAGTTACATATAACTTTGGCATAGAATACTATACACTTAATCCACCGCACTTAAACTCATGTGATTCCTGATTCAAACAAAAACCATTCACTGAAGAAGCAGAATGTAAGTTCATGCTTTGAATTTCAACAATTTTTTTCATAGCATTTTAACCAGTATCTCCATGACGAGAATATTATACGCCATAATAAATAGTAAAATGGTAGTCCAAATTAGCATTAAAAGAAAACTTCTTAAATTGGAAAGATTAGAATTCTATAAAGATAAAATTGTTTTTATTTCTATGGGGAAGAGTACTAATCACAGCATAAATAAGTGCCACCTTTTAAATATTTTTTACTCTGAAAGCACTTTACAGTTTCTAAAAATACTAACATTACATTAGTTAAGGAAGTTACTTCATTTGTGTATATGCGTGTATATGTACGTATATGCATGTATATGTGTGTATATGCGTGTATATGTATGTATATGCGTCTCCCTTAACTCCCAAAGCAAGACCGAGCTGCGTGAAATCCCCAGTTACCTGGTCAGCCCCAGTGAGGTGGACGAAGCTCTCAAGGATAGATGGGCTCAGCCTGTCCATCACGTCTATGGCTAATTCATCATCACCCTAGGAAAAAGATATCGTGCGTCTAAAAACATTAGCCATGTTTAACGAAAGCAGCCAAACCTAGGAAAACACTGAAAACGCACATTAGCACTATTTGTTACAAATGGAACTGGGATGGTGGGTAGCTTCGTTATAAAGTAACTGATACATGGTAGGTACCGAAATAGCATAAAGATGGACAAAGGGATAGTGTCTAAGTACTTGCATTAGGTAACTTAAAGAAATACCTGAACCTTACCTTAGGTATTTCCAAAAGTGCAAATAAAGCCCGTATTTCTCTAAGGACACTGACGGCTAATCTCCTGGTGGCAGGTCGACTGCTACAGAGAATGACGAGGGCAAAGCCTTCGACCACATGGAACACGCTGGAGTAGAGGCTCCTCTCCAGAGGAGGGGGATGAGAAACTCCATTAGCTACGCCATGCTTGAAAAATAAATAAAAGTTAAAAATAAAATAAAAATTACATTATGTGTAGATATTCCAGAAAAACAATTAATAAAGAGTAAAGCAAATCACAGAAATCATGGCTACAGGTCTGCCTCAGCTCAAGCAATTTAAATGCTATTTATAAAAATATAATAGTGTGCACGGTGAAAAAAGCATTTCATTGGCAGTCTAAAAATGAATTCTGTACCTAACTTCTATCATTCTCTGACTACTTTATAAGCTTGGAACTGACACTCACTGTTTGTCTGATATTTCTCTGCAGGAAGTGAGGGGATTGGATTGTATCTTTCACACCCAAAGTGGGGACCGGCAGCCTGCCACGGCCTGGGATCCTGTTAGAAGCTCTTCCGCTGGGCCCTGTTGATTTCCAGGCTCTTTAAAGACTGAGAAGCTGGGTTGGCTGAGATGGTCCAGCTCTAAAATTCCAAGGCTCTATGACTTACACATTCTCATAAATCAACAATGTGAGCACCTTTTATGGTTAAGGAGCACAAATGCTGTGCATGTGACACAGGGACTGGTGCCATGGAGAAATAACCAAGTCAACCACATGGAAGACTACCAGAATTTTTTATTGTTGTGTCAGTTTTAAATATATTGGAAACAACCTGAATGTGAGCTAGACTTATCTCTACTTTCTATGCTCATTAAAAACTAATTGTTACCAAGGGAAGAAGGTTAGAAAGGTTAGGCACACAAACACCATAAATTTAATATACGAACTATAGAAAAGTTCAGTTTAAGGGATCATGAACCTACTGAAAGTGAACAGAAGTGTCTGAGAAAACAGATCTAGATCAACATCATTATTGTTCATTTACCACTGACCATATAGAAAGGGACAATATAAAAGAATTTGGTACCTGTGAGTCCTGGTTTTTGTTATGCATTTGGGCTGCTTGTTTCCACTGATTTATTAATTGTACCAACATCTTTACAGCATTATCAAGAAGCGTGGGATGGACATCAGTCACTTCACGAACAATGAAATAAACAAATCCTGAAAGAACATCCTCCCGCCAGTCTGGGAAATCCTGCATCAGCGTCTGCAGGGTATTGAAGGCCAGAGCACGCAGTTCTTCATCCATGTGAATCGTGAGCCTACCAAGAGCAAAACGCCATCAGCAAACCTCAGAACCTTTCAAAGAGTTTTTGATCATCTAAACCTTAAAACCAGGAACTTAAAAAATATACCCTCTTAATTGTTTTGTAAGAAGCACAGAGATAGGAACCAATGTTCACTTTTTTGTGCTATATTCAACTTTATGCTGGTCTATACTTGTTTAAATTCACATATAAGTCTCTAAATATTAGTTGATATTTTTATTATAATTCAGAATAAGTTTGATCTTAATTCAAATGCTGTACTTTAGAAAACAATACAGATGCCACATGAGAATTCCATTTAAAAGTTCTGTAATCCTTAAAATATGTTATCCTATAATCAATCCAAAATTCTGTCTAATCATGTACTATCTTAGCACTATCTCATGTTTATTCAGTCCTTTATCTTTCAAAGGACATGACTTATCTCAGCCATTCCTTATTTACTGCTGAGATTACAGTTAAATATGAGATGGCTGATTGTGAAGAAGGAAATGCAACAAATTAAGATGGGATCAAGTTAACAGAAATAATTCTTGAAGGTGAGAAGAAGAGTAAATTTAAAAGTATAACACCATAAATAGTGTATGCCTAGGAAAAAAATGAAAAAACAATGTGTTGACTCAACACATAAGGCCTTAAAGAGAATTTAAGTCTAAATAAAGTAGGAAAGAGGCTATATAAAGTTAACCTTTCAAAGACATCAAACCAATATGAGGCTCTCAACATAATTATAGAATTTTAGCAAAACACAAAAAAGAGAATGATAACCAAGAAAACAATGATAAACAAGATAAAAAATGGCTGTAGTAAAGCCACCTATATATATAGATATGTGTGTGTGTGTGTGTGTGTGTACAATAATGCCATACGAGTAAGTGTTTATGATTTGGGGCTGAAGAGGATGACTTTAATAATTACCTCTGAAGATAAATGCATCAGAGTTAGAAATAGTCTGAATGAATAAAATAAGTAGGTAATATTAAAAAATACCCCACAATTACATGCTTGGGAAGCTGGAAAGACGGAGTTATTCACAACAACAGAAGGAGGAAAGCTGTATGGTTAGGAGAAAGAAGCTATCACAGTCTCCACCCTGCTGAGTTCAGTTCTGGTCGTCACTAAGCCAGCTTTCAACCGACAATGAGACTAAAGAGAAGATGTATGACAGGCAGGCGGATTTAGGAGTAAGTAACGAAGCTGCCGCAGTAGTTATTTCTGCACATCAGAGCTACACAGGGCCAGATTAAGCAACTCCAGCCCAGGATTCTGTCCCTGATAGTGGCACCAAGGGAGAGACTGTGGAAGAGGAGAGTGACAGTCCTCCATATTGCTGACTTAAAGGTTATTACAACATCCCTTAAGTCTACAAATATGTAAATATCTATCTTATACCTATCTGTGTGATTCTGGGTATATGTGTATATTAACACATGAGCTAACTCCTTACTGTGTAGAGGAGAACAACAATGCAGCCTGGCTAATTAAAGGCAGTGGAATTAACTTTCCTTAGGGACAGCATTAGGGTCTACAAATTCACAATGCATCTTTGTTTTATTTGCTGCTTCATTTTAAAGTAAATAAGATTTAGACAGCACAACTCCAAATGATAGGCGTGGAGGACAAACTAGAACAGACCCTGGGATCTTTCTTCCCACTGAAGGCAATGAATTAGTGACTGAGTATTGCAGGGGAGGCAGCCAAGTGAACAGCGAGCAAACTGGCTCTCGCTGTCCAGACGTTTGCCCCTTTACTAGGCCCCCCGACACTTGCCCCTCAAGATGCCGTTTCATCTTGGAGGGGAACGTGGGTGATCTCTCTGTGGCTCACTGTCCACAAAGATGCACGTCTGTGAGTCAGGCGAGGTGGGAGGTGTAAGGGCAGAATCGAACAGCAACTGTTTACTGCTCTCCCAGATAATGTGATCAATCTTTACGGTTTCTAATTTCTCATGCTGACGTGAACTCTGTAACTTTGTCGTCTAATCCACAGCAGAAATGAACAGACAGGGTGGGAAGGGAATGAATGTATCTTACGGTGCAAAGTAACCCCTTTTTCTCATAATCCTGGCAGGAGACGAATACCATTCTATCTCTGGTGGCAGCCCGAGGCAGCTGGGGGTCAGGCAGTGCCTGGTGTGGGAAAGGCGAGGTGTTTTCTAGAAGTGGGCAGAAGGGGCTGCTGGGGCAGTCTATTGACTGTTTATTCATTGTGAATTTAACTTCTGCCTTAGTGATAAATACTCAGCAACAGTATCTTTCAATGCAGTCAAGTATCGCTGTTCTATTATAGTCATTGCACTTGGTTTTCCATCTAGGACCAGGGCCAGCCAGCTGCGGCTCACCTGGCCAGATGCCTACTGGAGTGCAGTCACACACACGTCACCTGTCGTCTCCGGCTGCCTTCGTACCACAACAGTGGAGATGAACATCTGTCTGTTTCATGATACATATGGATGTACATATTTTGGGGGCATACATGATAATTTAATACAGTCATATAATTGGTAAAGATCAAATCAGTGTAATTGGGATATCCATCACCTTCAATATTTGTCTTTTCTTTATGCTAGAAACATGAAAATTATTCTCTTCCAGCTATTTTGAAATGTACAATAGATTACTGTTAAACTATAGTCACCTTACTGATCTATCAAACACCGGGCCTTATTTCTTCCATCAAACTATGTATCTGTACTCGTTAATAAACCTCAGAGATGAGTATTTGTTGTGACAAAGACTGTATGACCTGCAAACCCGAAAAAAGTTTAATATCTGATCCTTCACCAACAGAAATTTGCTGACCTCTTGTCGAGGGAATTCCTAACTGCATCAGCAAAACAAGGCAATAGGCCACCACCTCAGCTTAACACTAGGAGCTATTGTTTAAGTGTGGTTGTCGTGTTATTTCCTCCTTTTATAGAACGATGGCATGCTTAATAGAAGAGAGAAAGAGAAAAACATGCATGCTATAGGTTCTGCCATAGGGGAAAACAGTGCAGATGAGACCTAGTTACCACCCGATATACAGAAATGATCATAGGAATGAACACAATCATTGATTGTCTAATGGGGCATTATTACACACTGATAATGCCATATGTTAAGGAGTAACGTGTTCCATAAATCCTAGGAAATATTACTAGGTGGAAAAATAGGGAATTGAAATATAAGATTTGTCGGGGGAACCAGAAGAATTTGAGAAGTTAAAAATGAGTGGGGAGAATGTGTTTATCAAAAAAATAAAAGACAAAATGGGAGTTTAGAATGTAATCAAATAAAGGATTAAAAATATCTTCATTACTGCCTTTTTAGTGATAGTAGTAACAGGTGTATTAGAAATG
The DNA here is from genome assembly GCF_020740605.2 of Lemur catta. Lineage (NCBI taxonomy): Eukaryota > Metazoa > Chordata > Mammalia > Primates > Lemuridae > Lemur > Lemur catta. The sequence continues at coordinate 3,944,425 of NC_059146.1, forward strand.
TAGAGGGACAGAAAGAATAAAAATTAACATAGCAAAGAGTAATTTTCATTTACCTTGCTAACAATTCAATGAGGTCAGTTCTGCTCATACCATCAGGAATCAACCTCGGAATAGCAGCAATACAAGTTCTAAACAAATCAATTTTGGGCTTTCTTTCCCCCCTGAAAAATACATCACAACAGGATTTAAAGAAAAAGCATATTACATATACTAGATAATAAAATCAAACTTAGAAAAATAATTACAGAAAGTAGGAGCTCCCTCCAAGTGTAATGTATTTAATTTAAAGAGTGCATACAAATTCAGTAGATAATTATCAGTCTATAAATGGACAAAAGAAATACAGAAATAATTCAGGAAAAAAACACAGCTAGCAAACAAAAAGTAATTAGAAAACAAGCATTGCAACTATTATTAAGTAACAAATATTATTTAAATAATCATTTTAAATATTAATAAAATTATTTAAATATTAATATTTAGCCTTCTGTAAATGTTAGACAATATTATTGAATAACCAAATATTAGTTATTATTTGGGGCCTATAAAATTAACCAAAATGTTTTTCATTTAATATCCTATACCAATAAGGATCTTAGAAACAGACATCCCATATCAGTCAATATATAAATAATCCATATTATTTGTTATTTTGTGTGATACATGTACATAAATATACATATTTAAAACTCTTATATAATAAAATGAGCCAATAGTTGAAAATTCTGGTTCCTCCAGAGACTTATTATACAGTTTAATTTTACTACATTTTTCCTACTTATTCAATGATTTTATTTATTTGTTTTAAATGTTTAACCTCTTATACTGGTTTTTATTTTGGTCTGTATTTTAAGATGAGGCCTTTTAAACTTATTTTATCCAAAGTGTTGCCCAGTTGGCCTAATCAAATAATCCTTACATAGAAAAGAATTTGGATGTTCTAAGCGCTTTGGGCCAGTATTCACTATAGTGGCAATGGACTCACTACCTCCTTTTAGAGATTTCACAAAGTCCTCTCTTTGCACGGTTCTAAAATGCATGAACTTCAGTTACCACAATTTAGCTAACAAACATCAGTCCCCAGCAACACAGTTCAAATTTAAGGGACCATATATTATAATAACTATAAATAAAGGCATCAACAAACTTTGCTGTTGGCTCTCTAGTTCACAAAGCACTACGTAAAATAACAGGTGCACACCATGACCACGATCAGTGACTAATCATATTTTTTTAAGGCCATCGCCGATTGGTCACTGCACATCTGTCATTCAGTTCACACACAGACAGCAATGTGTTGCCTCCTTCTCTCCTGGTGACAAACCCACATGACATTTTACAAAAATGGATAATCAAAAGAAGGAATTTGCCAACAAAGATAAAAGTGCAGCAAAGAAAGAAAAAGTAACATCGCTGTGTAGTGAATTCTCATAATTTTATGTTGCCTCAGCATCCATTTTAGATATAAGTTTAACTTTCTTATACCAGAACCAGGGCTCAGTAAGTCACCCTTGATACAGTTTCCACTTCTGTCCCTGCCCCACCCCCAACTTCTTTAATGTGACCAATCCAGGTATCTGCCTTATGCAGCTTCCTCCTAGTGACCACCTCCCTGTGGAACAGCTGCATACGGCTGGCTCCGCTGACCCCACGCCCTGCCTGGAGACGTCACAGGGTCCACCTCTCAATCACAGCATGACCTCCTGGAACTCAGGCCTGCTTGCTTGCTTGCTTCTTTCTTTCTTTTTCTGAGACAGAGTCTCACACTGTTGCCCTGTGCATAGAGTGCAGTGGCTTCATTGTAGCTCACAGCAACCTCAAACTCCTGGGCTCAAGGGACTCCCCTGCCTCAGCCTCCCGGGTAGCTGGGACCATAGGCACGCACCACCGTGCCTGGCTAATTTTTCTATTTTTAGTGGAGATGGCGTCTTCCTCTTGCTCAGGCTGGTCTCGAACTCCCGAGCTCAAGCAAGTCCTCCTGCCTCGGCTGCCCAGAGTGCTAGGATTACAGGCGTGAGCCACCGTGCCCGGCCACGCCTGTGTGCTTTAACCCGATCAGTTAAAACTACACTGTTTGGATAATACCTTGGACCCAAAAAAGGCAATCTGTCCACGGAGCCCTTTCTCTCCACACACTCCCTGACCTCTGCAGGTGTGGCCTCTGAGTGTGCAGTGACCCCCCAGGACCTGCAAGTAATAAAATCTTTATTGCCACCCTGTGCCTCTCCCAATCACTGAAATGGTCCTCTCCATCCTCAATATCGTAAATTAAACACACTGGAAGTTCAAATCCAATGTTAACGGAGGCATAGAAGAAACAGCTGCCGGGGGAATGTTGACACTGCCGTCGTCCGAGATGCGACACAGGCAGTCAGAGCCGCTCAGCGCAAGCGAACTATTGACATACATGGAGGAAGCGGTTGTGGTGAAAAAAGGGAAGATTTCCCAGAGGAAATAACACAGGCAGAAAACTTCATATTAAAGAAACTCTCAGAGATATTAGAATATGGTAGTATAGAATCATTGTATACTAAATAAATTGAGATCAAATATCCAATTTGGTATATTCTAAGACCTACGGATCCAAGTATTAACATCCAAAAAAAACCCCACCTCCCTTATAGAAAATATGTAGATTCTAGCAAACAAAAGAAGTTATTACCATAAAATACATATTCCTGAGGAGGAAGTCCCTAACAATAAGGAAAAGAGATGCTGGGATGACAAACAATGACCAGGCTGGGGGAAGCGGGGTGGGATGAAATGCTGTTTCTGCAGAAACTCAAACACTATTCTCCTCCGTAGCCTGGCTCCCAGGAGACAAAAATATCAGAGTTCACATGTTCAGGATTGTTTTTTTTTTTTTTTTTAAATCAGGCCTCTGGAAATAAGTGCATTAGTTCGATTTAACGAACCAATCATGCCCACACACTTCTGCGGTACCCAGGACTTAGGTGCCGTCACTCATGGGGTAGGCGTAGGGCCTTGCCATGGACCACAAAGTAGACTGCGATCCAGGGTGGCTTTTGCCGTCTTTACTAGTTTGACAGCACTTTAAAGACTAAAGCTGAGCACCTGGAAGGAAGCACTGTATTGAAAACTGCAGCAGATGGCAATACGGGAGAGCTCTAGAAGAGAAGGTAAGGCAACAGGTAAGCAGGCATCAACCACCTGTGCTCTCTTATGAAAAGTGAAATAGCAATGAAGATAAACAACTCACTACGTACGTAATCATGTCTTCAGGCTCCTTATTCGACATCTGCACACTAGTCATGCACATCGGTCTCCCGACTTCTTTGTCCAAATGTCTGAGAATGCTATCTAGTGCTTTCCTCACTTGCGGATAGTAAACTGACATTCCTAGGATGAAAAAACCTCACAGTTATAAAATATCAGAAATTAGAGAAAGAATACTTACAGTTGCTTTCTGTAATAAAAGCCTATCAATCTCTAAATAATATTAGCTTATTGTTGTCACAAAAGGAGTTTCAATTGTGATACATTCTTCCTGATCATCAGCTATAGCATATTGTACGAACTGGAGAATTCTTGCGAAAATTATGCAGAAAACTAAAATTGATTGGAGGAAAAGATTAAATGCAGTCAACAGTATCCTTTAACCAGAAGACTCCTAACATCAAGATTTATGACTATTATCAAAAATGTATTACTGCAGTTATAGTTACTGGAATAACCACATTAGGCAAATTTATGCATTTCAGATTTGATCATGGAGTTTTACAAAAGAATATTAAACTGTATTCCAAAGCAACTTATTTATTTCAGTCAACACTAACCTATGACTTTTGCCTCTTCATCTGTCAGGGTTTTATTGAGAAAGATTTTCTTCACGCGGAGCGTATTTCCTGAGGGGAGGATAACTCCTGTTGTCGGCATGGGCGGCTCGCCGTCTTTCTGCTGCAAACTGTCTGCTATCACGAGGAAGACTCTGAGGCCGATGTTCATTCTCTTCAGAGAAAAAAGGTTTCAGAAGGAAGAAACCAGAGCGTCACAAATTATCTTTTGTTCACGTTAGAAATGTCTCATTCAATAACACTTGGGGGATGGGAGGAAGGAGACAGAAGGAAAAGTAACCTTTCTGTCCCGCATTTTTAACCAGCCCATGAGAGTTTGCGTTAATACCAAATTCCCAAATGCCACCCTCTCACTTCTGAGGGCAGCTGGCTGGCTCTCTTGTTCTAAGGCTTATTCAACCCCCTTCCATCCTTCTTCAACTCTCTTGTCCTCCCTCCTACGGTCCCCTCCTTTCTCTAGCTGTCTAGGCAGATGACTTGTCTCCTACTTCTCAGAGAGAAAAAAACCATCAACTTTCCTCGGTCTCTCATTATAAATCACATGCACCTATTTCTACGTGCATCTCTGCTCCCTCTCTTGCCCTTGTCATAGCGAAGGGCTGACGGTCTTCCTAGCTGTTGGAATCCCGTCCATTCTTGCATTTTGGGGACTATTACACCACCAATTATCCCTTTTCTTTCTTGCATCTTCACATTCCCCTTATAACTGAATATATGCCATTTCTCTTAACTATACTCACTATCTTAACGGAATAAACCTTCCCCACAATATTTCCCCGAAGCAACTCCCACTCGTCAGTGACCACGTCACTCAGAACAGGGGGCCTTTTGCAGCAGCCTGTTTGACTTTTCTGCAGCAGGGACACCTTCTCTCCTGTGCCACTCGGGTGTGTCATCTCTACCTGCATTTCAGGTTCAGCCTCCTCTACCTGGGCGCTAAATGTCAGACTGCTGCAAAACCAGGTCTCCTAGGCTGCCGTCCGCTCTCATTATGTGCTCACTTTCAAAGCAATTTCACCTACTTACATGGCTTCAACCGCTCGTGCCAAAGCACCCACAGATGTTAAGCCTGGCCTCTCCTCCGAACTTAGACCCTCAGCCTCAGGTTAGACATGTTAAAACAAATGCATGACCTTTTCCCCAAACTTGAGTCCTTGTCAATGTTCCTTTTCTCAGTGAATGGTCTCTCATCTGCACCACCACTATCTCTGCGCAAGCTGTCGTTATCTCTGACCTACGCTAGCGGCCTCTCCAGCCGGATCCGTGCACCCCAGCAGGTGGGCAAGACAGTTCACTGTAATACCGTACGAAAATAAAACCTTCATTTACTCCTTAAAATCTAAATAAGATTAAACTTTAAGCCTCACTCATCTTCATACGGCGCAGTAGTGGTGCCTTCCCTTAGTCTAAGCGTCAGGTGCACACATGTCACATGGTCATGGGAGACACCCTGGAGGATGTGGAAAAGCCCCACGGTGTACTGGGGTTGGCAGAGGTAGCCTCACTTCCACAGCTTTTCAGTGTGCTGCAATTTGCATGCATTCGATTAAATGCGCTAATGGACAATCTTGTCTGGGTTTAACTAAATTAGTTCTCACAAGCTTTTAAATAAAATAAAATACAGAGTCAAGATAACCTTAATAAAGTGAGCCTAATGAATAACAATCACCACCCAAAAAACCCAGTAGACCTGATATTATTTTCCTCCTGCTAGTGTGAGAACCCCGGAGAGGGAAAAAACTTACTTTCAGAAATAAACTTATTCAATGAAGAGAATAATTTTTGAAAATGGAGGTTCAAGAAAATGTCTTTTGTTTTATGATTTTTGTTGCTGGAAACCATGTTAAAATACGTCATCTATAAACACACTCATGTTTGCCCACTTTAAAATCTGGAAATAATTATCAACCTACCTTTAAAATCGTAAAAATGGAAAGCTTCAATGCCTTTCTAACTCATTTGTTAGCCACATAAACACGTATCTTAGGATTTGATTATGAGAAGAACCAGCACAGTAATGTAAACCAAATAAGAAAAGATAATACGTATTTTGCCTTTTTACATAAGCAATTAGTTTGTAAACTATTTTGAAACAACCCCAAAATTTAATGTCTAAAGAGTACATTAGTTTATCAGTGAATAATGGGGCCACAGAAGTAGGACATAACATTTATTTTAATTTTTTTATTATTTTTTATGGTAAGCTTCATCTGGGGAAAAGGATTTTTGTCTGTTTTTTTCTCCAACACCTAGAATGAATAATGCCTGGCACATTTTAGGTGCTCAATGAATGTTGAATGAATGATCTTTATTAAAGAATACCTTAAATGTAAATCATTTGAAGTAAAAGAAACCTGGGCTTGTGTTACAACTCACACGAGCCAGCTGAGCTGGCTAACTTGGGCCTCTCCAGCAAGGTCCGTGTGTCCTAGCGGGTGTGCAAGACAGCTCACTGGAATGCTTAAACACGCCCAGACACTGCTCTTGAACTATGCAGCCAGCCACCACCAGGGTGAAGTAACTTTTCCCAGATCACACCATAGAAAGAAGTAGAGCTGGGATTTGAACCTAAGAGTTCTGATTGCAGAAACCATGCTCTAAAAAAACGTAAAATGACATAAATAGCATAGGATAGTATATTACTACTTCATAATTCTTTTCTTTACCTCTGGATTAATGGTGAAAGTTTTAGCAGATTTTCCAACACTGAGAAGATCAAATATGATTTCTTTCATTGCAAAATCCAAACGTTCCTAGAGAAAAAAAAATTAATAAATCCTTGTAACTTGCTACTATGTTAAGAATTATAAATTACTCATGCTAAGAATTATAAATACAATGGCAACAACACAGGTTTGTGCCTATAAAAAGTTCATAAATCTAGCTGAACAGGAGAAAAATACATATGAATGAAGGTTTAAACATATGATTATGAATTATATTATTTAATTATCAAATGATATGTTTAATACCCAAACCAATAGGATAAAAATTTTAAACATTCATTCACCAAAATCATATTCAAAATCTAAGTGAAATTAATCCCAGAATGATAACTAAAGGAAGTCCCAAGTCAACAGCCACACAGCAGACTTAGAGAGCAGTGAGTTCATACTGGCTTAGGAAGAATAGGACTCCAGGAGTGAAATCTCCAAGTGGGGGGGTGGGGGGGAGTTAATTAATAGGATTAACTGATGTTTGAGAGGAGTTTGATAAGTTCTGGTGGAGTCTTGGAATGAGGTGATTAATCCAAGGGAGTAAGTACAATTCTAGAAAAACAGAAAAGGGAAGAGATGCAACCAAATGGTTATGAGTTTTCTGAACACTAGACACAATTTGCTTTTATTATTATTACTGACACACTTATTATCATTATTTTGATGTCTCAGTAAATAGAAATGTACATGATTTCATTTAAATATTCCTTATTTCTTCACTGTCAGCAATAACTGCATTATGGATCATCTAAATTGTCATAGTTTCAAAGAGAACACAATAAATATTCTGGAATCATAGCATTTTCCAAAGTTGAGAAGGTAACCCTACCTATGCTTCTCCAGGGATCATGGCCCACAAAGGGAACGTGACCAAAACCTTGGACTGGCTCACTCAACACCCATTTAATCCCCTTCTGATAAACCTTCCTTTACTGCAGAGGCTCGAAAGCCAAAATGGTATTTTCCAAGATTCCTTACAACAATAGGCTTTGGGATGTGATTTAAACCCTGCCAGGGGGCATACTCATGTGAGTCTTTGGGAATTGGAGTATGTAAGGAGGAGGAAGAGAGGGAGTAAGGAATCTGTTTTACTGGTGGGGACCATGGCGGATGCCGTGTGATTCTGAAGCACACCCATGTGCCATGACTTCATTATCTGGTAGCTTTTTGATTTTGGCAGAGGCAACAGCATCCTTGATAGCCCAACTCCGCAGTCTGCTCTTAGTCATTCAGACCACAATTTGTTTCTTCAGCCCCACTAGCAATTTTGTGAGCTATCTACAGTCCTTAAACGATCCCTTTGGGTTCAACCAGCTACAGTGGATTCTATTATCTGTACCTAAGAACCTAGATTAACACAATTATGAATACAATTTTCTAAGACATCTTTCGAGATACTCACGAGGTAATTAGTAAATAAACTAACATTAGGATTATGAGACACTTTCTTGACCCCTCCTCAATTAAAAGTGCTTCTGGCTCACACCTGTAATCCTACCACTCTGGGAGGCTGAGGTGGGAGGATTACTTGAGGCCAGGAGTTCAAGACCAGCCTAAGCAAGAGACAGACTCTGTCGCTACAAAAAACAGAAAAATTATCTGGGTGTGATGGTGGGCAACCGTAGTCCCAGCCTCTCAAGAGGATGAGGCAGGAGGCTCGCTTGAGCCTAGGAGTCTGAGGATGCTGTGAGGTATGACAACGCCCCTGCACTCCAGCCTGGGCAACAAAGTGAGACACTGTCTCAAAAAAAAAAAAAAAAAAAAAAAAAAAGTGCTTCCATCTATGGGTCTCCTTTCTTTCTCCAAACGTGTAGATTATTATTTAAACTTACTTTGTCACAAAATCATTAGCATCCTTTGTTACTTTTAAAGAATACTTTTGTTTTTCACTACTTAAATATTAATAAATGTTTTATGTTTTTAGACGTATAAAAAATTTTAAAGCTCCAACTTATTACAATAGATTACTCTTATAATTTACACACATACGTGTGTTATGAGGCGAAGCACTTACCTGCGCAATGAACTGAATAATCTTCACAAATATATTGAGAGGTGTGTCACGAGGAACCACACTTCGCGAGCCTTTTGGAAAAAGTGCTGACACTATGCTCATGAGACGACTACGGGGAAAAAAGATTTAGTCATCATGAGGCTATGACATTAGCAGCATATTAGTAAAAAAAATTCTTCCTATTCTTCATAATATATCAAGAGAAATCATATTCCTTCCCAAGTATTTATGATGTTTACTAAAATTCCATTATGTGATTTTTTTAAACATTTTATTTTAAAGGCACTTAAAATAAAGGCACTCACCTTTGAGTTACAGTGTTGCTTTCACATTTTATTCTAATTACATAAACCCACAACAATCTATACAAAGATTCCAGTGCAACTCGAGACATTTTAGGATCTTTATTCTGTTTAAAAACAAAAGAGAATAAAAATAGACTTATTAAAATACTTGCAATCATTTAAGATCAAATACATTCTCTGTTAATAACTAAAAGCCCCCAACCCCCTTTTTTGTATTCAATGTAAAACTGGTATTTAGTATACAGTACGTATAGATGGGCTCAAAAGTAACCATTAATATGGAAATTCTGAGCCCTTCCTTATACTCCCCCACCAAAAAAATACTAAAACATAAGAATTATATTAATATTTCTAAGGCCTCTAAAATTATAAACACACCAACTTACTTGATAATAAATAGTCCACACTATATATTGAAAGGATTGAAAAAAAATTACTAATTTTTGTAGTAATTCATTTATAGCCCAAACATAACACAGTTAAAATTGAGAACACTAAATGATATTGTTATTTGCATTTATAAAATAATGCAAAATATCGAGCGTATATCCTTACAGGAGAGAATATGAAAAAGTGAGGTTCAGATCATGAACTCTGATATCAGGAACTGGGATTAAATCCGAGCCCCATCCTTGGACATTATTACATCACTCCAAGCTACAATTTTTCTCATCTCCAAAATGGAGACCATATGGTACCCACCTCACAGATTAAGACAGTTAGTATCTGTAAGGCCCTTGGAAGGGTGCCTGGCATGTGTTAAATGTTCACTGAGTGTCAAGGGCTATACCTTTAATTTTTTACTTAGAATCAGAACATTATTTAAATTATTATTTAGAATCAGAAAGTTATTCCATTTCAATCACAATTTGATCAGCAAGCTTTTTCTTCATTCTAGCTGTTATAAAAAATAAAGTTCTCAAATGACCGTAGTTAAGTCATGAGATGTAACTGTGAATTGTGAAAATGTAGCCAATAATCTCCTTCACCAGGAGAAACTCTTTTTACATACATCTGTTGACCGGTTGTAGGATGCATCGATTGCTATAAATTTACATTTTAAAAAATTTGGCTTGGGGGATTTCTTATCCTTAAATAATTATTTTATAAATAGCAACTGACAAAAGGGGTTTTGTAAACATTAAGTAATTTAGCCATTCTATTTTATGTTTTCTTAAGAAAAAGAATAATGGACATCTACTGCATATGGTTCAAAGCAATGTAAAAAGATAACTATGTTCTGCAAAAAGACTTACCCAGTAAAAAACATAATTTTTACACATCTATCTAGATGAAGAGTTGATATCATTGAGACTGGAAAGATCAATCACTCTGCTGGTCAGAGTCTTAGCCTTGATCCCTCTCTCCACTGCCAGATCCACAATGATCCCAAATTTCAAACATGCTCCCCCAAAGTAATTTTCTATTGTATTCATTTCTAATGTAACTAAAGTAACATGTAACATATAATAGTGTAACAATCAAGCTTTTGGTAGTAATGCCTTTCAGAAAACATAACTTTCCTTTCTATCATTCCAATCTAAGAGGCCAGATATCAATATATGAGTCCAGCCAGGGGTTGGGAAGGTAGGGAGGGATGAACAGGCAGAGCACAGAGAGTTTTTAGAGCAGTGAAAACACTCCATGCGATGCTATAATGGTAGATGCACGTCATCGTACATTTGTCCAAACCCACAGAACCTCCAACACCTAGAGCGAACCTCAATGTAAACTGTGGGCTCTGGGTGATCAAGATGTGTCAATATAGGCTCATCAATTGTGACAAATGTCTGACTCTGGCAGGGGATGCTGATAATGAGGAAGGCCAGGCATGCAGTAGGGTGGAGGGGTGGAGGTGGGGGGTCTCTATGGGAAATCTCTGTGCCCTCCTCTCACTTTTGCTGGGAACCTACAACTGCTCTTAAAATAATAAAGTCTTAAAAAAAAAATTCCATTAGGTTTTTATGTCCACATCAGATAATACTTTCACATTAATAAATTATATTTTTCAAATATTAATAAAAATTATACATTGAAAATATTTAAGTTCTCTTCCACATAAAAACTATTCTTATAAGTGATTAAATATAAAAGTATTTGAATTATCTTAAGTGATGAGGTAACTGGCATGAAACAACTTGATCTTCAAATGTTCCAAGATGGATCGCTATTTTACAAAACTGGTATTGGCACAATGCCAAAGCAGCAAGATGACAAATAATGAAAATCGGTTATTAATTACGTTTTGGTCATTACCAATGTAGCTATATATGTCTCAATAATAAAACTATCCTACATTGATATGAGCCTTAAGCAAATATATATAATTCCCTAGTTACAATCTTGGTCTAATTTGAATAATCAGATTATTACATAAATAAAAATCTAATGACATTAATATACAACCAAGTTTTGATATGTCAGTCAAACATGATATTTGGCAACAATCATTTTAATGTTTCTTCCCTTTTTTCTACTGTATACCAAAAAAGTGATGCTTAAAACCCAAGCCAATAGGATAAAAGTTTTAAAAGTTCATTCCCAAAATTGTATTAAAAATCTATGCTACTATCTCCCTAATTTCATTGGAAACTTGTTTTCAACATTTTCATTTATAACAGCTAGATGACAATAATTAAACAGAATACTTAATTTAATTTAAAAACTAATTTAAATTAATTTTTTCAGAGATAGGATCTCGCTCTGTCACCCAGGCTGGAGTGCAGTGGCCCAATCATAGCTCACTGTAAACTCAAATTCCTGGGCTCAAGTGATTCTCCTGCCGGAGTCTCCTGGGTAGCTGGGACTACAGGCATCCAACACCACACCCAGCCTAAACAGAATATTTTAAAATTGTGAATTTTGGTGAAGAATCAGCATTTGGTATCACTTCTACCTCTTAAAATTCATCTTTTTTAGGCCACATTAATTTTAAACCTTCCGAAGACTGTCCCTGCTGTGTGTTACTCTTCGTTTACAATACCATAAGCAAGTTCAAATAAATACATTAGACATGCAATGCAACAATGGTAAAGGAAAAAACAAATGCCACGCTTAACGGAAATAAAGCAATATTTTACTTTGTAATGTCAACACAACTCACCTGGAGTGTTTCTATTTGTTTTCTGATACTGTTGTTAGATGGCATCTAAATAAAGCAATGTAAGACAGCAAACATAAACATGAGATGCAGCACATGCATGTTAGATGAAAATAAGCACAAAACAAGACAGCTCTTCACCAAGGTCTCTATTTAGAAGAAATTTGAAATTTCCAAGACAATGGCCAGAAATACTAAGAAAAAAAAAATCCCGCGATTTGGGCATCACAGGATACACCTACAATACTCAAACTAAGAGAAAACAGTTAAAATTTTGACTACCTAATTTTAAAGTGCTTTAAATTTTTAAAAGAAAATAAGCATAGATTGTGGGGGGTTGGAATCTCCAAATTATTTTTTGCATAATATTTACTCTTATCATTCACCTCTCTCTCTTTAATAATTCTTCACAAATTTTAAAATCACTTTTCACATAAGCACCTAAGTTGATATAAAGATATGGGAATGGGAAACTACCAAATCCTGTTTGGGACAAAAATAAAAGATTTAACTTTTCAGTGAAAAAGTAAAGTGACACTCTCTTACATACTATTTATGGGCAGACAGGCATAAAGCCCATTTCAAAGTCACCAATTTAAAAAATTGGCATTATAATTTCATATGTGCAATATCTTAAAGCACGTTGAAATTCACGCTTATTCTTATGGCTCTGGAAAATAATGACTCTTTAATATCCCAGAATTATAGCCAAAATATTTTCTTAAAAATATTCTTGAAAAATATTCAGCAATCCAGGCTCATGCCTGCAATCCAGCAACTCAGAAGGCTGAGGCAGGAGGATCACTTGAGGCCAGGAGTTCAAGACTGGCCGGGGCAACATAGTGAGATCTTGTCTCTAAAAAAAAAAAAAAAAAAATTAAAAAAAAAAGAGAAGAAGAAAAATGAACTAGTCATGGTGGCACATGTCCGTAATCCCAGCCACTTGGGAGACTGAGGCGGGCAGATCACTTAAGCCCAGGAGATTGAGGCTGCAGTGTGCTATGATCACACCACTGCACTCCAGCCTGGCAATGGAGAGAACTCATCTCTTAAAAGAAGAAAAAAAAAATTCCAGTACAGAAACGGTCCTGACAGTACATTCAAAGGTAAGACAGCAGGCCAGAAGAACCGGAGTTATGAAACTGCATGAATCTGGACACAAATGTACCGCTGTCATTTACTGGATTCCTAAACATGGGATGCTTATTTTCTTTCAGCCTCAGGTACAGTGGTGATCAAATGGAATACTGTATTAGAGAATCTAGCATCCCGTAAACATTAATAAAAATCATCCATAAGAAGTAGTGGATCTAATAAATGGAAAATTGTTTTAGATTTTTTTGATATCAAGAAATTACTTGAATCTCAAATTAGGTAAGTCGTTTATCTTGGACCAATTTTTCCTGCATATCAAACAATTCTTACAACAGTTAACTACCATAGCTTTTCCTTGAATGCTCAACTCCTTACCTCAACTATGCAGAGCAGCCAACAGTATCTAAGACTTGATAAACAGAAGCCAATTCATAAAATTTCTGCTGAATAGAGCCTCAATGTAAGTTAAGGGTTAATGGCCAAGACAAGTATATTCCAAATACTCATGCTAAGTGGCTCTTATCTCCTTCAGCCTGGCAGATTAACACAGCCATTAATGAAAATGAACAATATGCCAGAAATATTTAACAGGAGGTAAGGGTTCAAAGAAAACAGAGCATTTAAAATGAAAGCCTTAAGACAAAAAAAAAAAAGTTAAGGTACTGCGAAAGTATTGCAAATATGTTAGGTGAAAACGTATATATATAAAAAAAATTCCAACAAGCAACAGAAAAGTATGAACTGTTATGAAACAAAGCTATCTTCCAGAAACACTTAAATGCATGTCTTAAAAATATTTTATTGAAAGTATAAAAAGAACACTATCCAGAAAATGATCGATTTTCCTGTAGCACCTATATCTGTAAGAATTATCAAAATAAGGACAGAAACAAGTATAATGTAATTAATTAAATAAAATGGATTCCCTTGGTTGTACGACATAAAGAGTTTAATCAGCTTGATTTGGTCCTAGGAATTTTCATAAATAAAGCAAAGAAGGTATATCAATTCTCATCCAAGTATGAATAATACCAATATTTATCTAGGAAGAAAATAAACAAAAATGTTTTTCGAAGACAAAAAAGAGCCAGTCCTATTTCTCCCAATACCACAACAAGCTGCATGGCCAGAGACGAGCCATTTCATTTATCTGGGCCTCAATTCCAGCATCTTCAGAGTATAAGGTTTTCACTCTCAAATCTACCTTAGAGGAATACCAAGAAATGAAATGTCATGTCTGCAGTGTTTCTATAACTCGTCAACAAATATTCAAATAGACTCATCTAACAATGTCTCAAAAGAATATTCAGGTTGGTCTGCGCGCAGTGGTGCTTACAACTAATTGATCACAACCAGTTACAGATTCCTTTGTTTCTTCTCCACTGCCACTGCTCCACTTGACCAGCCTTTAAAAAATATATATGAAAAAAAAAATTAAAAAAAAAAGAATATTCAAATCAAGCGTTCACATGACATGCAGATGAGGGTTATTCCCACGTTTGGTGTCAGAACTGTGTTCCTATCCAAAGAAGAGAAGAGCATCCTGCTAGCAGAGCAGACTGGGAAGAAAATAACCCTTCTATCTCTCACAGTTTTATTTTCAGTGCTAAGAAAGGCTGAACATGGATGTGCCAAATAATGTTAGTAATACATATCCCTTCATTCGAGTCAGAATCATTTTGGGAGTGTTTACATCTGTGTGGATCCAGTATCAAACTTTGAATTTTGGCTGGGCATACTTACGTAAAATGTGATTTCAGTGATATTTTGTTATCAGAGCTTTTTTCATATTGCTCTGACTTGAGCCAACACTACCGAATTTTCTCAAAACAAAACACAACAAGTATCTGGAAGGTTGTGTGAGATTAAGTAATATACTCTGCAATTCTAAAAGTATTTATTAAACAAATTATTCTTAAATCTGTCATATAAATAAGATCCATTAAAATGCATAATTTTGCATTCATTAGGACAAATTAAATTTTCAAACAAAAGTTTATTCATATTTATACATGATTCCCTGGAGAAGAAATAAAGTATATATAAGAAGAAAAATGTAGTGAAGTGTATCAATAGTAATGAAAATTTATTTTACACTGTCCAATTTATATGCATAAATAAATATATCATGGTCAGTATTTACAGGTCAGAAATGTGATTCTGTCTTACCTTTAAATGTGACAAACAGTTCTGTAGGAAAATATGCCAGTTATTTAAAAAAAATTGTTTCTGACTGACACATAAAAGGCAGGTGATTAGTGGATATAAAGCCTACAGGAGACAGGGAAAAGAGAGAATTAAAATTTTTCAGGGAAAAGCACTGGACTTGCAAAACAAACACAGAAACAAAAAAAATAGTTTGCACAGTTTTCCCATTTGCAATAAGAAACATGACCTCAAAGACCAATCTAACAAAGAATTACACAGGGTAAATTTTCTCTAAGAAAAATTCCTTGAACTCTCATACCTCCCTGGGTTAGAACATGCTATTATTCCTCCCGGGTTCCAGTAGTCCCTCATCCAGTAGCGCGGTTATCAACACAGGCTCTGGGATCAGAGGGCAGACTGGCCTCCTATTTCCCAAGTGAGTGACTTCAGGGAGGCTTCCTTTAGTGCTCAAAGCCTCCCTTTCCAAACATGTAAAGTGGAGGACAATAATCATAATATCCTATAGGGTTGTGAGGCTTACAGTAAGACAAAGAATGCAAAGTACTTATTCCAATGCCTGGCGCAATCAGTGTTTATTGTGACTATATCTCTAGTTTAGATGGTCAAACATTTGCCCAGTTCTCCAAACTATACAAATTATGTGAAGTAGACGGTTAAGTGGGAAAAAATTGCCTTTAATCTCTAAATAGAAAAGATGTGATTAGACAGAAAATGCTTGCTAAAAATCTGATATTTTAGAATACAACCTATTATGATGGAAAGCAATTTATGCTTTAATATAAGTCTACATTAAATCTCTCCCATATTATAAAACATAATTTAAAGCCCTTGTCAAGACAGGTAAATACAGCCACGTGCAACAAGGTGACGTTTCGGTCAACAATGGACCACATATACAATGATGTTCCCCTAAAGTTACAACAACATATTTTTGTTGTACCTTTTCTATGTTTAGATGTTTAGATACACACATACCACTGTGTTACAGTTGCCCGCAGTATTCAGTACAGTAACATGCTGCAGGGCTTTGTAGCCTAGGTGCAATAGACTATACCACATAGCCTAGGTGTGTGTAGTAGGCTGTACCATCTATGTTTGCCTAAATGCATCCCGTGACGTTCACGCATTGATGAAATCGCCTGACAACTCATTTCCCAGAAGGCATCCCTGCCATTAAGCAACCCGTAACTACCTAGGAGGGAGTCTGAATAACTCATCAAATGCAGAGCTGGTAAAATTTAGAAAGTTTAAAGTAAAGCAGGAGAGAAAAATCCTTATGTAAAATTTGCCCTTGTATGGCACTTCAGGGATTTTACGACTTCAGATTTTACAATTCTCTTAAATCTCCACTGGATTCATAAATCAGTTACTAAAAGTCTCAGTTAAATAAGTAAAGGTTTGAAAGGTTTCTTAATACCAATGAATGCTTCTTTCTGGAGCTCAGTTCAAAAGTGGTCTGATAAAGCATCTCCACAAAGTTTTTCAAACAGGGAACATTCACTTCATTTTTGACAGCCTAGGTAAGAAGATAATGCAAACAATGAAAACGGGTACAAACGTCAAGCTATACAAGGGTGACAGGAACTTTCTGTACGGTTTGAAATTAGTTAATGATTCACTGGGATGCTCACTGAAGTATTATAACATGCCAAATACTAAACGTTAAGTACATAAGATAAAGCCGGTCCTACCCTGAGCGAACAAGGGCAGAATACAGGCAAGTAAACGAGCAATGACCAAACAGTCTGCAACAGCTGCTGTAAGAGCAAAATTCTCCGTGCCCTTGGAGCACACAGAAGGGGGCCCCTATGTAAAAACTCAACAAGGAAGTAAAATGTAAGATGGATCCAGTATCTCTGATTACCTAAAATATTGCAAAAGCCCCCATCCAACCTTTCTAGCCTGATCTCCCACTACTCTGCCCCGTGCACGGGGCCCCGGCCACAGCAGCTTCCTTGCTGCTCCTAGGATCAAAGCACGCCCTGGCCTCAAGGTGCCTGCACTTGGCCTGTCCGAGGAGCAACTCCTCCAGACACAGCAAGTCTCGCTCTGCCATTCCCTTGGATTCCCTCAATCGTCACCAGCTCTGTCAAGGCAGTGGTCTTTCCTAACCACACTCCATTTACAACGTCAGCTCCCCTGCCCCTTTGGCAATCCTTACCCCCCACCCGCCGTTTGTGTTTCTTCATACACTTTCCACCATCTGACATATACACTAGTTTATTTCCCGTTTTCCACACTGGAAACTCAGCTCCACGGTAGTTGGGAGTCTTCCCTGTCATAGCCATGGCGGTGCTCCCTGTGTATAGATGAGGCCCTAACACACAGCAAGCGCTCAATACATACAGCAAGTGTTAATAAACAAATAGAGGCCGGCCAGGGAAAGGGGGAAGGGAGGTTACTAGAGAGACAAGAATGTTCCAGGCAGGAGGAGGTACCCGGGCAGCAGCCAGGTATCACGGGTTGATTCACATGCTCATGTCCTAACCCCAAATGCCTCACAAAGTGTCTTTCTTTGGGAAAAGGTCATTGCAGATCTCATTAGTTAAGTTAGGATTAGGGGGACCTTAATCCAAGAGGACTGGTGTCCTTAAAAGAAGGGGAAATTGGGGCACAGACATACAAGGAGAAAGAACACTGTGAGAAAACGAAAGCAGGGATCAGGTGGACGGTTCTACCTGCCCAGAAACATCAAAGGTTTCCAGTAAACCACAGAAGCCTGGTAAGGAGCAAGGAACAGGTTCTTTCTCACAGCCCTTAGGAGGAACCAACCTGCCGACAGACACTTTGATCTCAGACTTGTGGCCTCCATAACTATGGGACAATAAATTCCTGCTCTTAAGCCACAAACTTGTGGCACTTTATTACGGCAGCCCCAGCAGACTAACAAACCTGGACACAAAAGCAAACATTGTATAAAAGAAGAATTTGGCTACACAGTGATAATGGACCACTGTCAAGAGTTTCTCTTCCTAAAACCTACTCTCCTCTTGAAGAATTTCCTTAAAAACTAAAGCCTAGTTTTATCCAAAAACAGATTATCAGACAAGGGGAGGAAGTGCAAATGACAATTTGGGATAGGTGAGCAGTAATTCAGACCACTTCTAGAAAAAGAAATGGAAGTACATGTACTAATAATAATAGACTAGAACTGACATGGTTTTATAAACAGCAGCCTGTTTTCTTTTTGATAAAATGAGCCCAATTCACATGGCTAAAAACTGGGGTGAGGAGCTATGTGACTCAAATCACTTGCAAACCTTTAATTCATGACTTTTATTTGTTCCCACCAAAAATGAATTTTTCAAATTTTTAACTATAAGTAAATATGCAAGACAGGTAAAACAAAATGCACGTTAAATCACTCTCAATATTTTAAATGCTTAACTTTTCTTATAATTTTCTGGTCCTCTTTTCTAAACATGCTCTAAAGGTAGGACCTGAACACTGCAAACCAATTCATACAAACACCCAGGTCACAAGCCAGTGCATCCAATGTTTAAACATGAAATAAACCATTCAATCTCTTGACATGTAACAAATATCTTCATTTTATGAAATTTTAAGTAGAATAAAACCTCAACAAAAAGATGTAATGAACTTCCATTTCTAGCCAAGATGGAGTACAGGGGACTGGATCTACCCTACCATATGAACCAACCAACAAACTATAGAAAATGACTCGCAAAACACTGTACATCAGTCAACAAAAGAAAGTAACCGCCAAGGAATGGGAAACAAATGAGATGAGCCCTGCCATGGCCTCAGGTGACTGCCATGAGAGAGTTTTCAGGGAAGCAGTGGAAGTATAAGGTTGTAAGGTTCTTATATAACACATAAATTGTATTAACATAAAATATACTTACAGCAGCAACAGGGATAAGAATCTCCACAAATAAGCCAGCAAGTGCATGTTTTATATCTTTATCTTTTACTTCTAAGAAATACTGAGCACATTCCTTGAAAGGAAGAAGGTACACTTTGGTTAACGAAAAAGGAAAGGTTAAAGAATTTGTAACATCACAATAATTTTGTGAACACTCTGCCCTTTTATCAAAAAAACTAACGTCAATGAATCTTCAAATAAAAAAAAAAGTTAAAGTTAATCCACACTTGTGACAACTTAACACTTGGAATAAGAAATTATGATGATGCCATTGATTTATGTGTATTTTGTTTCTTTTAAAAAGTCATGAACAGCAAGAACTGATAGGCTAATTCTATTTACTGTCATTGAGAAGTTATATCACCTGCATAAACTGGAATGATGCTTCAAAATCTTCTACAGGATACATTTTTACTCGAAAAAATTTCATTCCCATTATTAAGCTGATGACGCTCTGTACCACATGTGGGCTTTGTTCCTTTTGTCGCAGTTCTTTTAATTCTGTCACAAACTTCTTCCTTACTGCCTGAAACCTTTAATATACATGGAGACATAATTTGATTTGAATTAAAAAACACTAATTTCCCACATGATATTTAAGGGTGAAATCAAAAAACATGTTACCTAAATCTCATCTTTCTCCACCCTCATCAAAATTACCAGAAAGCACAAAGAAAAATAAAATTGTTATTCTAAATTGGCTGTTCATTTATTCTAAAATTAGAAGTTCCTGAAGGAGAAATAATAGGATTTCTTTATTCATATAATGTCATCAATATAGCACCATTGCCATGTAGTTAATAATCACAGTAAAATATCATACAACCTACCCATAAAACACCTCCACATAATTCAGAGAGTATCTCCGACTTTTAAGGCTCTTTTTAATAAAGTCTGTGATTAGAGTCACGTGGACAGAAGATTGGAGACTACAAATTTGTTCAAAGAGATAAACCAGCCTATTGTAGAGTACTAATTATCACTTAAAATCAACATCCCATTATACTATAGAAAAACGGAACAAGAGGAGAGGCAGGAACTGGTTTCCCAGTGTGAATAAGCCACAGAATCAAAAGACTTTTGAGATCTGAGCACCATCCTGGATTCCAATCACCACAATTGTTAAGGCTAGTAAGTTTTTCATTGCTTACATTTGAAAATGACAGTTAATAGTTTATTAACAATAAGCTATTTTAAATTATGTATTATCAAATAACTAAAGATTTTACTGTTCATGTTACTTGGGGAACCAGTTCCTGAAAGTTAAAATAACCTCAAATGAGGCGTGCTTTCCAAGGGTCATTGGCTACAGTGAGGGGAATAAAAGAAAGTAAATATTAACAAAATACGGATACATGATAGGAAGTGTAACATCCATTTCCATTTGAACTTCAGAGAATATGATGCCATTTTGCATGAAAGTATTCTTTAGCATGTCATTAAGAAAATTTTTATAAAGTAGATAAAAATCTTTCCACTGAAAATTAGAATCGAAGGGTTTTTAATTAAATTTCTCACAAAAATTAGACACTACGATCCAGGAAAACATACAGACAAGATTCAAAGACACCCCAGCTTTCCTCCATCTGCCCCTCCCCTGTTGCCATTCCCCTCCCCCCCCCACCTGCTTCCTCAAGGGCTGTTGGCCCAACCCACGGTGGACCCATCCACACTGTCCCCCATGCTCACCACATGCACGAGGGGAACACCCCTCAAAATGGCTCGACAGTGGCATTTCTTTTACAACCAAACTAGTGAGCTGAGCAGCATTTCATAACTCTATTGGCCATTTGGACTTATTACCCTTACCACTCTAGAGTTAACTTAGCCATGAGGTAGTGTTCTCCTGGATCCAACTCCCTATTGTATTTGGAATTTCTGTTCTATATTCCTGAGATAGAAACTCATTTTTGATAACGTTAAAAATATCATAAACTACTAGGCCATAAAGAGAAATATATCATTGCTCGTATCTGTTTTTGTGTCTATATCCTGAATTAAAGATTGTTGATTAAATATAAGTGAGATATTAAGATGTTATAGTCTATGTCTAAATCATTTAAAATATTCAAACTGGCCGGGTGCAGTAGCTCATGCCTGTAATCCTAGCACACTGGGAGGCCGAGGTGAGAGGATCATCACTTGAGGCCAGGAGTTCAAGATCAGCCTGAGCAAGACAGTGAGACTTCGTCTTTACAAAAAAATAGAAAAATTAGCCGGGCATGGTGGCGCATGCCTGTAGTCCCAGCTACTAAGGAGGCTGAGGCAGGAGGATTGCTCGAGCCCAGGAGTTTGAGGTTGCAGTGAGTTATGACGACACCACTGTACTCTAGGCTGGGCAACAAAAGAAGACCCTGTCTCAAAAAATAAAAAAGAATAAAATACTCAAACTATGTTTTAAGTTTTATAGCATTAGTTATACAAGGGTCCCTAGTATACTGCAAAGGATAAAAAATACACTAAATAAAATATATTACTGAATATTAAAATGCTAACTACTGAAGATTAACAATTGTGCTTGCCTTCTTAGAATTTAAAAAGGTTGTTATGTGATGATTTCCAGGGCCAAAAATTCTTTAAAAAGCATCCAAGAAAATATGAATTAATACTTTTTTCCTTACTCTTCCATAGTTTTTACAGCAACTACAAGAAGCTAAAGACAAATAAATTTTACCATTTACTAGAATGATGGGTCATAATCACAAGTCACTAAACCATGGGCTACGTGGAGGAAAAAGTAGTTTTGTTCCTGTTGTTGTTAGTGTAATTGTTACTGTCAGAAAGCTAAAAAGACGCCTAGACAACTCAATGACTCCTAATGAATAACACTTTTAATGAAGCAACCTAGTACCTTTTCTCTTTCCTTTTTGGTATCTCTTCTACCTATTCAAAATTCTGCTTAGTATTAAAACAAATTAGATGATTAGAAGACATTGCTTTGCTATCTCAGAAATGAAAGTACTCATCCGGAAAGCAATAAAAGTAATTATTAGCTCTGTAAAGAGTTCTAAAAGGGATTTTAAAAAACACTTCTCACAGAATTGTTAAAACTAGGGAATAAGTTAATGTCCTGACTATGCTTCACAATTTCTGATTTGCTTGATTCGGACATTTATGGAAAACCCCAAGTAAATTAAAAGAAGTTGTAAAATTGAGGTCTGAGCGTTACTTAAAGAGACTCTAAGAAATTGAGCAGTAAGTAATAAAAGGTGCAGGAGACTTAAGATAACTCTGTGACAAAAACGGTGGCTCTAAAGCTATCTATGTCTATTATATTAATCAGTAACAAAGCATTCTAAAACACAAATCCAAATAAATGTTTTATAAAACTTACTTTGATTGGGCAAGAACCCCTATGACCTCTGCATATAAATCTGCAATAATATGCACATTCCCAGTGTTGGTTCCTGAATAACTAAAAAAAAAATAAAACAAAGGATTAACATAAATTTTCATTTAATTTTTCTACAAACTCTTTCTTAATAAATTTGAAAATTCCTTATCAAAGTATTGCATAACCACATGAATTTCATTCCATCTCTAAGTTTTAATTTATCATAAAGCTTAACCTCCTGGTTCTTATAAATCCAATCTATGATGTTAAGAATTATTTTTACAAAATCTTTCCTCTAAGCCTTTTGCATGGATTCAAAAGAAACGGGAAGAGAATTGCTTTGAACTCTAAAAACAAATGATCAATAAGGATTCAAATTATATTTAAATAGTCTAAACCTGGATTGTAGAAAAAATTAACAATCCCAAGTTAGTATTTTTACTTACCCTTCCTTATGTTTAAAGTGCTTAAAAGCTAAGTTTAGAACTTCGTGAACTAAGGGATCGGGTACAGGATGAACAGGAATCTACAATAAAGAAAAATTATCAAGTAAGAGGTAAATAAATTATTAGTCTTTTATGAGTAGTCTCATCATTTCAACTAATTAAATAACCAATTTTAATTTTCATTGTGTGTAATCTATTACTAATCTGCCGATCTTCCTTTTGTCTGAGAATCTCATTTTCTTTAAGAATTTGGTTACTCATCAAATTTCATATTCTAAATTTAAGAATATTAGCTTCATAATCACAAGTCACTAAACTATGGACTATGTAGGCAAAAAAGCAGTAGCTGCCCCTGCTGGGCGCGGTGGCTCACGCCTGTAATCCTACCACTCTGGGAGGCCAAGGCAGGAGGATTGCTCGAGGTCAGGAGTTCGAGACCAGCCTGAGCAAGAGCGAGACCCCGTCTCTACTAAAAATAGAAAGAAATTATCTGGGCAACTAAAAATACATATAGAAAAAATTAGCCGGGCATGGTGGCGCATGCCTGTAGTCCCAGCTACCTGGGAGGCTGAGGCAGGAGGATTGCTTGAGCCTAGGAGTCTGAGGTTGCTGTGAGCTAGGCTGACGCCACAGCACTCTAGTCCAGGCAACAGAGTGAGACTCTGTCTCAAAAAAAAAAAAAGTAGATGTTCCTGTTGCTATAATTGTTACTGTCACAAAGCTAAAAAGACGCTTATATATAACCTCTGTGCAACACCTAGAGAAAAGTCACCTTTGTAACAAGCCAGCCCCACATTCCACAAAGTCTGATTTTCTACCAGGAACAGTGGCCAGAAGGGATACGATCTTTTCCAACAACTTTAAACTACTTATAGGTTTATTAGAAATCTGTCATTTAAATATCCCCATTTTAATTCTTTTAAAAAGTGCATGCTAGTTCCTATTACATAAAAGAAACCAAAATATTTAAACCAGTAAATAAAATCCCCGCTGCTCTACCATACACAATCACTATTAACAGCTTCGTGTACAGCCAGACTTTTCCCTACACAAGCCCACACACGTGCGCGGATCCACGCCTTATTTTACTTAACAGAGTGACGTAGCTTCCTGTGTCAGCTTTTGTAGAACTCCTCCTTATACTTTTTAGCAGACACATAATACTCAGTATGTATTAATATTTATCACAATTTATTTAATGAGCC
This sequence comes from Lemur catta, assembly GCF_020740605.2. Classification (NCBI taxonomy): domain Eukaryota; kingdom Metazoa; phylum Chordata; class Mammalia; order Primates; family Lemuridae; genus Lemur; species Lemur catta. The sequence goes on from NC_059146.1 coordinate 3,968,511, forward strand.
CCTTATTAGTGAACATTTCATTCCAGATTTTCAATATTCAAATAGATACTACAATAAACACCTTGTACCTTTAACATTATATATACTTCGATAGTTAGTTCTATGGGAAAGAGTCCAACAGGAGGGACTGCTGGGCCAAAGAGTGTGCAAGTCACTGCTGACGTATGTTCTAGTTCCACACAGTCGTCCCTTGGTATACGTGGGGGACTGGTTCCAAGTCCCACCGTGAATACCCCAATCTGCAGATACCCCAATTTGCATATAAAATGGTGCAATATTTGCATATAATCTACACACATCTTCCTGTACACTTTAAATCATCTCTAGATTACTTACAGTACCTATACAATGTAAATAGTTGTTCTACTGTATTTTTTATTGATTGGTTTTCATTGTTGTATTGTTATTATTTATTTTGATATTTTCAATCCAAGGTTGCTTATATCCATGGATACAGAACCCATAGATACAGAGGCATAACTATATATGTGAGAGTCTGTTTTTGATCTATTTTATTCTATCAATTTGTATATGTCTATGCCAAAACTATGCCACCTTAATTTTCAGAGCTTAATAATAAGTTCAGATGTCTGATAGTTGCAAGTCCTCTCTCTACTCTTCCTCAGAGATAGCTTGGCTGTTCTTGGAGAATAGTGAAGGAGAAATCACCTGGCTTGGCTCTTCTTGGCCCATCATTCTTCCATTATTCAATTTAGAGTCATTGGCTGAGCATGGTGGCTCATGCCTGTAATCCTAGCACTCTGGGAGCCCGAGGTGGGAGGATTGCTTGAGGCCAGGAGTTCAAGACCAGCCTGGGCAACACAGCAAGACTCTGTCTCTATAAAAAAATTTAAAAAATTGGTTGGGTTTGCACCTGTAGTCCTAGCTAGTCGGGAGCCTGAGGCAGGAGGATCACCTGAGCCAAGGAGTTCCAGAGTGGGCAGCAGTGTGAGACTCTGTCACTTAAAAAAAAAAAAAAAAAAAAAGAAGAAGAAGAAGAAGAAAAAGGAAAAAAAAAAAGAATACCTAAGGTTTACTCCAAGGCAATTCCCAAAACCAAGGCCCCAAATTCAACACTTTCACTTTCATCACATTATAAAAGTAAAGAACAACAAAACCAGTTTAAGACAGGGAAACTGGGAAGTAAGAGAGGCTCCTTCATTAGCTGAATGAATGACTAATTCTCAACACAAAGGAGAGTAAATAAATTCATGCCACAGCAGAATGACAGATCACCCCATGTCAGGGACCTTCTGGGCTCCTCATCACCGTCTAAAATGTTAACACTAAATCTGAAAATGCTAAGGATCCACCCCACAGACATACTTCATGACAGCACTGAGAAAACTGAACCAAGAGTTGAAAACTCAATATAAAGAGAATACTGCTTCAAACTTTCTGAACGCTATATTGCATTTTAAACACGCTTTTACCGCAGATCTAAAGCCTTTGGTTCTAATACACTGAAATTTTTAGTCAGCCACTATCCCAGAATTATTCATCTCACTTTCTTGGAAAAAATAAAACTAGTCCTCTATCATACTGAATTACTTTTCTTCCCATGATGAATCACACTATTTAATTTTGTTGTATATTTATTAACTAAATTCTTTGTCTAACTCATTATGATAAAAAACTTTCATTCCATTTTATAAGGCCATTTCACCTAATTTCTTAGCACTGATTTTGCCAGTGAGAATTTATTTTCATCGTTAAAGGGAGAAAACCTGGCATAAAAAAAATTGAACTAGCTTTATAATCTTCAGCAAGTCACTACAACTAAGAACATTTCTTCATCTGTAAAAATGGAAATAACAGATAATACTTATTGAGGACTTTGCCATGCACCAGGCACTATTTTATCTAATTCTCATGATTCTACAAAAATGACACTATTATCATCCTTTTTTACAGAGGAAGAGTTAGTAATAACTTGCCCAAAGTTACACAGCTGGCAAGACGGCTGGGATATTAATGACATTTGCCATGACTGTCTCCGAGGGTTTATTACAATGATCAGTCAGCAGAAAGGATATAGAGTCCGTCATACGTTATGAAGAGTTCTAAACATGTGTGATTATTATTAAAGATATAACAAATTATTCAAGGAACAGATAATTTATAATATATGAAATCAAGGACTAACCTACAAGGAATATTTACCCCTCCTCAAGACTGAAACCATCATGTATCAACACTTCAATACTCTGGGACTGTCCACCTCATCAGGACAAAATGGAATCACATTTTAATACAGGTATTTTATGTGGAGCAAAAGTAAAAGTCCTATTAAATTCAAGATATATTACATTGATTACTCTCTGGAGCTATTAAACCCCGTGTCATTCTGACAGAAGAAAATTGGGTTGGTTTGTCATGATATTTCAGAAAGCTCTATTGATTTTTATTTCATTTTCAGTAGTTTTATTAGTTTTAGAGAAGCTAAAAAGACTTGCCTTTCACTGCGGGGAAAATCCCTACATAGGATTTTAGATAAATAAAGCATATCTATGTTCTTGGTGATGTGTTTTGTCTTTGATGGGTGCATGTGAATCGCGGCACGAGGACAATAATAAAAGAAGAGGAAGGTAAGTGGAAAGGGCACCGCAGGTACGACACGGTGACAGAACCAAAGGCAAAGACTAGCTCTCAGAGCCACCGTATTTCTCTTTCTCGCACTTTTAGTCCATGTGAGCCGTGGTCAGAAAGGATTTTGTGCAGTGAACTTGAAAAACGAGCCCTGCAGTTTTTGTTACAAGAAGCCCATTCGCCGTCCCATGGCGAACGTATCTTGCTCTTACTCTGTAAACCTCTATCGCGCTCTTGCTCTGTAATCCTCTCTTTCCTCAATAAACCTTGTTTCATGCTAAAAACAAAAGAAAAAAGAAAAATGAGCCCGCTGAAAAACATGTTTTTACGTTTATAGAGTCTGATGGTTTCTTTTTACCAGAAAACCTATCCAGATTTTTTCAAACGAGGAAGAGGAGGGGGAATAGGACTATGAAGATTGTGGGGAAGGGGAGAAGACAGCCAGGATAAGAAAGAAGAAAAGGAAGAAAACCCACAGGGTTGTCTATGAGTTGAAGCTCTGAGGCCAGTGCTATTCGGGGCACCTTTCAGATGAGAAGAGACACATGTGACTGGAGGAGGACATCACGGGACACAAAGCAGAAAAGGTACAATGGAGGCGGATAACAGGGGGCCCTGCCTGTCAGCGTGGGGAGTTTGCAATTTCTCCAGCTAGAAGAAGCAAACGTGCCCTGTTTAACTAAGCAAAGAAGTGCAAATGCTGGTTCCCAATCCACTCAAATAACCTACACTTAGCGAACAATAGATGCCAGGGATCAACTACAATGAGCAATAAATCAAAGTCCATTGATAGTCTATGGCCATTTCTTTTTATTTATTTATTTAATTTTTTTTTTTAAGACGGGGTCTCACTATGTTGCCCAGGCTAGCATCAAAGTCCTTGGCTCAAGTGATCATGCTGCCTCTACCTCCCAAGATTGTAAGTGCCACCACAGTGGATCTATGGCCATTTCTGGTCCTCAGCTCCGCCTACCCTAACCATGAGGTCTCAGCATCCCAGCTAAACTGAGAGATCACAGAAATCACATATGGCTTGCTAGTACAACTCCCAGAGATTTCTTTCCTACATCTACTAAAAAAAGTCTTTATGAGAGGTATAAATCAAAGAGAAGTTACCTTTGATTAACTCATCTATTTTACATATTTAAAATTTTTATGTGCAGATTTCAGAGTATCAAATAACTGCCTTTTCATGTTCATTGTCAAAACAAAAGCAAAATATAAATGATTACATTAATTCAATCTTTATATTGACTATGGGAAAAAATAGACTATCAATTAACTTTTATATCTTACATTTGCTGTGTATTATCATATATATTCCACTTTATATAACAAAAACAAAACTTCCTGTCTGAGCATGTCATATACAAAATATGATTTTTTTTTTTTTTTTTTTTTTTTAGGTTATCTAGGTTTTTCAAACAGATCTAATGTTCATGGCTGGAAATATATGCTCATCTTTGAAAGATATATTAAAGACTATGAACTTTAAAACAACAAACTTTCAAAATCAGTACAGGTTTTGTATGTATTCTTGTATTGACTGTGAATAGTAAACACATAAGGCGATACCTGGATATTATATTATATAACCATATCGTTACTATTTATCCCACTCAGGAATGAGCTCATGAGTACAGCACCTAAAGTCATGCCAGTGCACAGTAGGCATTCTAATATTCCTTGAATGAATAAATATACACGATTTATGGTCTGAGGAATTCTTGTCAGAAAACCATTTGCACTTGACAATTCAACGTTACCCTTATCAAATCACCCCCATTCCTCAACCATAACTGCACAATTATTACATGTTGGAATGCAGGCCTGAGGGTTTAGGAAGAGAAATTCAGTGGAAGTAAAAAGGGATTAAAAGTAGCTGAATGACAGGCAGACTGTATTTACAGTTAAAAGCCCATATTCAACACAATTTCCATTCAGCTCCATTTTGCTAACAAGATTTCATATCTCCTGGATGGCACAGGAAGGTGAAAAGAACAGGGAGTGATAGACAGGCAGGGGCAGGCAAGCCCCAGGCAACTGAAAGAAGCATAATTAAATTACAGGGATCCAGTCCATGTGGGCCAGAATTATAGACCTAATATCCTAAACAAAATAAGTGAAACATGAAGGCACAGTAAAGCAAAGAAATACAGACTTTGCAGAAATAAAACAGCTTACCTGCTTTAGAACTTCAACTAAAACTAAACAAAAAATGAAATCTACTGCTAAGTCTCTCCTTTCAAGAAGATAATCTCTTTCACGTTGCTGTTCATCCCTGAAACGAGAACCCAAAATTAGCATTGCATTATGACTATAAGTTTTAAAATAGCTATTGGTTAGTAGTTCTCGTTGCTTACTACGTTCCTATATGTATGGTATGCTATAGCAATTGTCAGTATGAGGTTTTTAAATAATCCAATATAGGCCGGGCGCGGTGGCTCACGCCTGTAGTCCTAGCACTCTGGGAGGCTGAGGCAGGAGGATCGCTCTAGGTCAGGAGTTTGAGACCAGCCTGAGCAAGAGTGAGACCCCGTCTCTACTAAAAATAGAAAGAAATTATCTGGACAGCTAAAAATATACATAGAAAAAAAAAATTAGCCGGGAATGGTGGCACGTGCCTGTAGTCCCAGCTACTCTGGAGACTGAGGCAGGAGGATTGCGTAAGCCCAGGAGTTTGAGGTTGCTGTGAGCTAGGCTGACACCACGGCACTCTAGCCCCAGCAAGAGAGCGAGACTCTGTCTCAAAAAACAAAAACAAAACAAACAAAAAAATCCAATGTATGTTCTTTCTCTTTTCATACATTCATACACACACTTCACTATTATATCTGTCAGCAATTAAACTGAATCTAAAAGAATTAGTGAGAGAAAGAAAAGTTATTTTAAGTTTCATTGAGAAAATCTAGCATTGCTCCATATTTGATTACTAATTTTTATATTAAGAACTGAAACAAAAGTAATAAATTTTATAGATGAAAATACAGTACAAGGTCAACTTTTTCACAAAGCTACACTGAAAGATCACAAGTGGCACTTACTAAAGTCCAGTATTAAACCATGGGCAATCACCTGACCACAGGTAGATGCTATACGACATGCCAGGATCTCTCTGGGAAATTTGAAGGGGGAGAAGACAAATTCTAGGATTTGAGCAGCAAATAGAGTATCGCCGTACTAGGATAATACAGGGATTTCTCTGAAACGATGTGCATTTATTATGTATCAGTAAGAAATATAAAATTTTTATGAATCAAAAAAAATAATAATGGGGGTTTTGGCAATCTTCCTGTATCACAACAATTGCTTCTCTTAATAAACCATATAAATAGACTCTTCTTTGAATATTGTCTTAACTTCTTCTGTGACTATTAAAGGTCCCCACTGAACTGCTGAAATGACACTCCTGCAACTCACTTTTGTACACCACCCAGTGATGGGTACCACAGGGCTGCCCCTCGGTTTCAACTGGCACTTTCTCTTGTTTTGCAGTTGAGTACGATCGACCCTGGCCCCCTTACTACACCTCACAACAAAAACAATTAACGCTTATTGCTTAGGGACCAAACAATAACAATCTTCAGTGGATAACATTATCACCACCTTCATTGGAAGTGCTTCAATTCCAGGAAAAACAATGGAACACAAGCCACTCACCCCTTAGACTTTGTGCTCGATCGAGGCCTGTACTCGTAAGACTCATCCTCAGCTCCGTTCTGGCGCCGGTACCAGTCAAACAGCGTGCGAAGCAAGGAAGGGAGACAGTGCTCTGCTACTGAGCTCATAGAGCTTATCAACTGCAACACAAGAGACCGCCAGAAGGTAAAGTATCAGATCCACACTCTGAAGTCTGCTAGCAATCACTCAGAAATGAACAGACATAGGGACTCAGATGCAATAAATGCAGAACAGGCCCCGCTTTGAACAAATTTTAATGACCCCTGTGTAATCCTCTCCCTTAACTAACTACTAGACCTTTCGAGTCATTTCCCAGAAATGGTGGATTCTCCGCAAGACAAAGGGGCTGAGTGAGGTCCTGAAGGACCCTGGGCAGACTTCTGACACCCGACTCACCACCCCCTACAAGCTGCCCGAGTTAGTCACACCGTCACCTGCTCCAAGGCACCCGGCCCCGCCTTTAAAAGCCCACGATCTCCCTCGGTGCAGCCAGATTTGAGGCAGCTTCTCCTGACAAGATGAGACGTCTACAGTGTTAAAAATGCCTTTCTTCCCTGGAAGGAAGCTTTCAACAATGAGACAATCCTGCTGTCTCAATCATTGGATCTAGGTGCAACGAGCAACCAAACCTAGACCAAAACCCCCTTGGGCTTGTTCACAACAAATATGTTTTAAAATTAAAATAAGGGTCAGGAGTTTGGCCAAGTAATAAAGTCAGGTCGGCTAAGTCTCACCCACTGTCGACCTTTATCTAGATCCACGGTTTCGCTCAGTGGCTTTCAACCTTCCTCCTGCCTCCGTGTGCCACGCACGTGTGCAAAAGCACGCCCGTCAGTAACACCCCGATCGCATACATGGATCCCTCTGGGAGCGCTGCTACCAACACCACCAGAAAACCATACTGACTCCCTGCCCTGGCAACTCCTCTGGGCTTACGTGAACCAACGATTCTCAAATGTCGCCACTACATATAGATGAAGAGATGTAGAAACAGCGGCTACATTAGGTGAGAACTGTGGGGAAAGCCATGACACCTAAGGGAGAGTTACAATTACTCAACACTTAAGGCTTAGAATATACAAATGGGCAACATAAAGATACGCGTAGTGCGATGAACGACTGTTATTAATTTTGAAACTACCTGAATTCTAGGGGAACAGCACGGATTCATTTTGTGAATGAACCCAGTTTCGATCAGCAGTCCCTACGGTTACTCTTAACATCTTGAGGATCCCAAGAAAAACTTTCTCTCTTCACAAGAATTTCTGCATCTGATTTGACCCATTGGTCATAAAAGTAATATTTCAACATCAGCATGTAATCAAACACGCTTCACTCTATTGACTTATTGGAAGAACTACGGGTTACAGGAATATTCAAGGTCTCTTTCAGTTCCATGACTACAGGAAGAGTCAATTAATGAAGATAAGTTGGTATCTCTGGAAATCAAACATTTAATTTTCCTCCTATTTCCTTTTCTGCAAGCAACTTCAAAATGTACTTCATTCAGGAAATTGTTAACAGAAAAGAATGAGACAGTTTATTTGACTCTGTAGGCTGTTCTCTTTTTCAGTACTTCTAGAGACTCCTTTAATCATCCTTTTATTGTAAAGTGCCATAAATTGACAGGTAAATAGTCTCTAATATGGAAAATTAAGTAAAAATGATATTCTGATTTTCTTTAACCATTTTTTAAAATTCATATTACAATCTACAGGATCACTCAAAGGAAATCCCTTTTTAATACCTAAAGAGGGAAAACTAAAACACCATCTGCTACTGTCAACATAATACCCAAACAGTTTACACCACACGTAGCTTTATTCTGTGAGGAAAAAAAACAAAAGCAGCAGCAGCTATGAGGCACAATCATTTATAATTTTTATTAATCATTTACTTAAAATTTCCATTTGTTACTTCACAAATGGAAATTTTCCTTACAATGTATAATCAGATTGCAATCCTGATTAGACATTGATTAGTAAAGCAGGTTCATGATGTGAATAATCTAAATAACTTTTGTAATGGCACAGGATTTGGAAAGTATTGTATCAGGCGATCTTATCACAGTACTATTGTAGCAGAGGACATACCTTCCTATTTATGGTTTCTTTTTAGATCAGTGGCTATTTACTGACGCGTGCTGTAAACACAGGTGCCAGAACACTACCCTTGGTGATTCTGATTCAGCAGAACCAGAGTGGGATCCGGGAACATGGTATTTTGGGAAGTCTCTACCAGGTAATTTTAACCAATCTTCTTTATGAAATCAATCAGTCTAATATGAACATTAACTTCTATTTCTTAGATACATAATTTTGAGTAAAGTGGGCCAGGAATACTAGATGGCAACAAAAAGCTAATCTGAGCGATTGCTTTTTTCAAATAATCAACAAATAATAATAAAATAATTATGATAAAATAATACTTTTTCTCATTTAATCTCAGCAAGAGGAAGATTTACCGTTAGAAAAAATATCCCACAAGGTTTTAGATGTAGGTATTCTATTTGAATACATACAGGCTCTGAGAGCCCCAACAGAAAAAAATATTAAAAGGTAAAATATTATTACATAAAAATTGTAGCAGCTGGTACACAAAAGAATGTAACTGAAAACTTTCTAAGAAAAATTTTAAAAGGGCACATTAAAGAGATAAACAATGAAAATTAAAAAGTTTTCAAATGCTAAATGAACTGAAATCAGTAAAGTTCACAGCTCCTTCTATTACTTGTTAAAAAACAAACAAAAAACCTGCCAATTCCAGAATGAATGTAGTATATGAGGATACAGAGGATGACTAAACAAAATAGGGGAATTTCTTCAGACTGGATACATTTGGACCAACTATTATGATGAACATTTTCTTTCCAGGAAAAAACACTCCCCCAAAATTGACATACCTGGTCAAACTGAAGATCTTCACCCCTCTGAAGAGATCTGGACAACAGCTTCTCCTACAAAAAAAAATATCAAAAATAAAGTATAAATACAAACTATTAGAAATCTCCTATGTGATAAACAGTTTAAAATTGTGAGTCAGTTTTGCTTTTTTTTTCATTGGTAATTAGGTTGTTTTGAAGAAAGGTAAACCTCTCCTTGGCCCCAGGTCACACAACCAGGATTTGATGCCCTCATCCCCAAGTGTGGCTCTAGCGTTGTCCGAGCTCTCAGCCGGATCCTCTCCAAACCAGAGAGTGGTGGTGTCACGTGGTCTCTAATTTGTGACAAATTCGGTTCAACAGTTCTTAGATTACAAGCTTAAAACTCAACATGGGACTTATTTAGATTCAAGTTCAACAGTCAACAGCATGTGGTATTCATTTGTTATTTCTTTTGTTGATTGATTGCTTCATTCGCTCATTATAATTCACTCAACTGTTTACTGAAAAGCAGCCCAGTAGTGCAGTGATTGTGAGCATGTCCCAAGTAGCCAGATGGCCTTGGTCTGACAGCTGGCCTGACACTGTAGGTGAATGACCTTAGGCTGGTGACTTACCGTCTCTGTGTTTCAAGTTTCTCATCCGAAAAAACAGGGTCATTGTCAAATACTGGTATCAATAATACGCTAGTTTAAGAAAAAAACGAGAAGCTTTCCATTTTTCTCTGTACACTATGATAGTTCAAAGAAGTATGGAATTTTCTAGTCCTAGAAACTATGAAAAACAAGCTGGTGTATACTGCCTGGAACCATTGCTTAGGACAAGTAGTTTCTTTCCCCCAAATTTCCCCTTATTATTTAGAAGTATACCCATTGCCAAGTCAATTCTTCTACTAATAATTTGATAACTTCCTAGAGTTGAATGATGATGGATAGTGCTACGGGCCAGGCACCATCTCAGCATTTTATACATTAACTCTTGTCTCCTTACAATTTTTTGAAGTCTTGAAAGTAAACTAACAATTCAGCACACCACGTACCAAGTACCTACTCTATGCCCTATACATGCTTTTTATAGTCAGTTTTGCGCTTACTATGAAAATGGGAATTTATTTTGACATTAGAGAACAATTCGAGGATGACACAAATTTCGTGACGCCCACGTGGATGTATGCACAAATTCACCCATGAGAAAATACTAGGGTGAACGCAGGAAGCTGCACCCAGCTCAGCTGAGCTCTGCGGGAACACACGGAATGCACACACACACCCCCGAGTGCCCACCAGGAGCTTCGTTTAACACACGTTTTGCGAGTTACACCACCCGTGCCCGGTGCTACAACTTCCCACCAGATTTCAGATAAGCCTCTTCCCACCCCTTGACAGTAACTTCACAAGCTGAAACCCTTCAGAAGGCCACTTTCACAAGAAAATCTCAGGTCTTTTTCAAGGTGAAGTTTCATACTTATCTCAGCATTTATGTAGTTCTTAAACATTTCGCATACGCAAAACCGTACAACCATTTTTGTGAGGTTCCTATCTTTTTTGTGTGTGACTGAGCCCTGTGATTTTTACTGTGTTGTTTTGCATCGCATGGTGATTTTTAGGAGCACAAATGTGACATTACAGCACAACTGACTGAACTATGTGCCCATGTCCTATACTAAGCATGTTACAGACATTATTTAAGCCTTAGAACAATCTTATGAAATAGGTACTATTGTACTTCATTTAGAAACTGAGAAATCTGAGACACAAAGATGCTTGTCCATAGTCACATAGCTAGAAAGTGACATTCAGAATATGGCAGCTATGCTGTCACAGTCCATGAGTTCATTTGTACAATGCAGTCTCTTATACAAAGTTTCACTACAAACCTTTCTGAATTCTTTATCATTCCTAATTTGATAATATGTATGTGATTTAACTGTCATTTTAATTTTACAAAGAGCTTATCTTCAATTTATTTGCCAATATTATTTTTGATGTCATAAAAATGATGCTTTTATTTTTATTGATTCTAACTTTAGCTTTCTTATTAATAAATTCGGTGGATGATTGTCTTCTAATTTGGTGATTTTCTAATTGATCTGCCAAAGACTAAATGAAACTTGTTAAGTTGCCTATTACTATTTTTGTTAATGTATGTTCATTTCCAATAATGTTCATCTTATATGTTTAGAATTATATCACTGGTATGTACAACAATTTCATAATATTACACAACAACAAAAAGCTTTTAACTCCAAGATAGTTCAAATGTTTTTAAAAGTTTACAACCTAAAATGTAAGGGGAAAAGTATAACTGCTTAGCATATAATAAAAGATTATTGTGAGGTAAAGTCTAAGACAGTTATACTGTATTATGGATTGTGTGCTTCAACACACACAAAAAATGTGATTTTCTTTTCCATTTTTTTCTTGCTCCACTTTTACTGTGTGTGATATTTATATTTTATCCCCAGATTTATAAGAACCAGACACTCTTCCAGCAAAAGCCATTCGCATTTGTGCTTCTAAGGTTTTTTGTAACCTCCTGTCCCAACTGACCACGAGCCACGTGCCAGCCCCCTTGTATCTGACAAGCCCTGCATGCCACTCTCTTTAACTCTGTAAGACTTTCCTTACAGAACTCAGTCATCTTGGATGGTGGTTTATTACCTAAAAGGGTACAGAATAAATTTCCAAATAAATTAAATCATAATAAAAGTATTTGAAGCTATAATGTAAACATTGTGACAATATTAGATTAAATGCATTTTCATCACCTAATCTTGAGGCTATGGATTTCCAATCTACCTAGACCTGGACATAAATGAAAACAAAGCAGGCAGAGCTGTGACCTAGATAAGAAGAAATTACGTTGTTATATATAGGAGTGTAAGGGGTAAAATCAGTAAAATACAATGGGGATTGGGGGGTTTCCCGGTGTATCAGGAGGAATAAGCAGGGATGACTCTTCTCTTGTTTGTGATGACAGAGTGGAAACATCTGTGTTCTGATGGAATCCTCACCACTATTAACTATTAAAATGAGGTATTTCTATAACCTCATTTTAGATTACATTGCAGATGCCTCTGAAATTATTTGTTGAATGAATGAATAAAATACAGTCAGCATCAGACTATTCTAAAAGAACTATTAGAAGCTCTGGCTAGAGTAATGACATCATGTTTTATTAGAAGAACAATAGACAGACGACACAGCTATGTTTCTTAAGGCTAAATTCAACGTAGAACACAGACCTTTACCAAGCACCTTCTCTACTGAGTACCCACCACCACAGACACAGAGATGAGAGAAACCTGGTTCCTGCTATCCAGTAACTCACATCAGAGGAGATAAACACGTAAGCAATTAACTATAATATGACATAATCATAATCTTAGAGTATATACAGATTTTTATGGTAGAACAAAGAGTCACCGAGCTTGCAGGAGGATCACTATGTTAGAGGGAACATATGGGAAGTCTGGAAGGATGAGTAGAGTTTTAAAAAACAGGAGTTAAGGGATTTTAGACTGAGAAAAATAAGATCACCCACACCAGGTCAGAAAAACATATAGAGGATATTTCAAGCATCATCACATACGTCAAGATAGGAGAAGAAGAAGATATTATACAAACTTTAACAAGGCAATGAGGAGCCTGGAATGGACTGTCAACAGCTTGGATTTATTCCATAGCAATGAAAAGCAAGCATGATATTTTAAAGCAGAAAGGTGATAATATTTGTGTTTTAGATGAAGGAAAGGTTTTCCAACGACATACAATAGCTAAAAAAGTCTGACTTCCATCTCTTCTCCCTCTTATTGTTCAAACACTGTATTATCTATCTTAACAGCATTTACAGCTCTTCAGACACTGAGCCAAACATTTGTTTGCAGTTTCTCTCTTTCCTCCTCCTCCTCCCTGCCATCGGCTCTACTCGCATAGAGCTCCGCACATTCTGCAAGAGTGCCTCACGAAACCCAAGTGTAAACATACGCTCACTTGTTTATTGTAGGTATGGTTATGGTCTTAGCGTTAGCTCACAGTATCTTCTAAAATTTCCTTTATTTCCTCTTATGTTTTATCTGACTCCACAGATCCCACTGGTGAAACCCATTTTTGTTCATTTGTGACCCGCAGTAACTTATCAAAGCGGATTCTAAAGTCACTGGAGCTTCTACATCACCACTATCCCTTAATATTTTTTCCAAGGGTATTTATTTCCTTTGGAAAATCTGTATTATAATGCTTAATATACAAAAGTCAAGAAAATATTTCAGATTTATAAGTCAGCTCTACTCACCAAGGGTTCAGCCATTACAACTTCAATTTTCTTTTCAGCTTGAATAGCAAATTCTGCAAAGAGGCTCTTGATGACATATTCACCAGGCTTGACGTCTGGGTCAATCGTAATGTTGGACATGATGGTATTCTTGTTTCCCCAAGTGGAATGCAAGTTGGAAGAACCACAATACTTATTCACTTTGCTGACTGGTGCTGAAGCTAAAGGAAACAAAAGAACCCTACTTTAGCAATCAACTCAAAGAGGCCTCCCCAAACCACCTTCATTGACATGTGTCCTGCCCCTAACCCCATCCCGGTCTCCCAATCTCCATTTCTGTCTGTTTCACTCGCCACCTCCTAACACACTGCCTAACACATCTACAATTCAGTTCTACATTATGGTTATTATGTCCTGTTACTCTCTCCATCCTACTGATGTGAATTCCAAAAGAACAGGGACTCTCTTTTGTCTTCTTTGTTCACGGTGAATCCCAAGAACAATACCTGGCATGTACTAGGTGCACAATAAATATTTATTGAATGAACAGACCTTAATCAGACAGTCAAATGCAATGAAGGAAATAAAACAGATATGAATCAATGAAACAGGAATGGGATTAGGGGACTGAAAGGCAATACTACTTTGGAAACCATGCTCGGGGAATGGCCTCACTGAAGAAACTGCACTTGAACTTGGGCCTAAATGATGCAAAGCGGGCAGCAAGGCAAAGCACCAGGAACAGAAAGCACAAGACTGAACGTGCATGTTTGAGAAACAAAAAGCCCAGTGTGGCTGGAGCTCAAGGGAGGAAGCAGGGGTGAAGGGCCACGTGAGATGAGGTCAGAGTCATTATTCAAGGACGAAATCGCAGAAGACCTTTTAGGACCTCAGCTTATGTCACCGCCTGTGGCCCAGAATATCCATGGAGACTCTGCAAGTTTGCACTTCTCTACCTCAACCTGATCTCCAGACGTTGCCCCTTCCACATGCTGCCCTGTACGTAACCCCTTCCTTAGAGGAAGAAGCAGAACACAAGTATTCAAACACTAAATTTCTGTGTCTATAATTATAGGACAACAAATTTGTTCTAAATATATAAATTCGAAACTTTTAAGGACTTGTTCTGTCAAATTAAAAAAAAAAAAAAACTGCCCTACCAAACAGTAGGTCAAGATACATAAATTTGAAAGATAAACTAAAGAATATTACAAACTGTTAATATTATATCTAAAATGTCTTTGCATCATACCAAGTTAAAATACATTATGTATTCTACTCTAGGACTAAAATTGTATAATAAAAACAATTCAAAACAAAAATTCACAGTCCTCTGGACACAGGGCACGTTATCTTACACAATGACCTGTTTGTTTACTCTGTTTCCTGATCCAACATTGTGTATTATTACAGGAGGGAATCTGCCAACAAACGTCACTGTGGAAAAAGGAGGAGAGCTAAAATTTTTCTTAAAAATTATTTTGGATCATTAAGGACTAAGATTTGTCTTAAGGTAGTGAATACAAACTATATCTTTTCCTTTGATTTAAATTCGCAAGATTATAATAGAAAGTTCCCCTGGCTTTAACTTCACAGTACATGTCACTAAACAAGAACCCTTAAAACAGACCTAGGTACTTAAATTCTAAATTTTGATGAGGTAAAAACTTCTTAAATGATATCTTAACCTTTAAACATTCTTTTTAAAAAGAAAAAATTTTAGTTAAAATGACCTCTCAAATAACTTGCCTTTACTTAAGTCTTCTACTCCCTTAAAAATTAAGCATAATCAAATGTGCCAAGGTACCATAATTGCGTATGTTTAAAAATTTGCCAATAAAGCCAAATTTTTAGGAAAGCCTTTATTTTTAAGTTATTGTCCAAGATAGTAACATTTTAAGTTTGAAAACTGAAACTTCATCTCCATCATATGGGATTAGCAAAATAAATTATTTTTATAATCTAATAAGCAGAATGCTATACAGACATTTGAAATGACATTACCAAAAAATACCAAATGGCATGGGAAAATGTTCAAAATATAGTGTTAAATGCAAGAATAATCATAAGATACTATATATATGTATGTGCATATATATATATATAAAAAACTGAAGTAAAGTTAGAAGGCAGGAAAAAATATGTATGGTACACAATAAATACAGATTTAATCGCTTTTATTTCCATGCACAAAGCTCTAATGAAATTGATTAAAGACTCATGCCCTCAAATTGAAAACAAGACAAAGGACATGAACAAATTACAAAAGATAAAATAGAAGAGACCAATAAACATAAAAATAATATTTAACCTCATTAACATTCTAAAAACAAAAATTAGATAACATTTTTCATTTATCAAAGTTGTTCCCATCAACTCTGTATTCCATCATAATGTTTAGCCTTGGTAAAAGATACGTGAATTTTTCTTATTTCTGCTAATAGAAGAGAGACGGGGTGATCGCTCCAAGTAGGGGAAAAAGAATGCTAGTTTCCACATTACTAGATTCACTTCATGTTACTAGAATTAAATATTTTATAATGCCAAGTAGTAATATTTCTCTACATGCGATTACAAAATTTTGAAAATTTTACATAAGTTTATGAGATAATAATAAACACATACTGTTAGAGTGTAATTCCTAAGAACACAATTCAGGCTTGAATTAGAAATGGGAAAAATCCAATGTGATATTAAAAATTCATGAAATATAAATCTACTAAACTCTAAGATAGTGAAAAGAATAAAGCCAAACCCTAAATAATTAAAATTTGGGAATCTAAAAGCTGGCATGCCTATTCCTTCTCTTAAAGTGCAAATAAAAAATAAATATCAGTACTTTCAGATGGCTTATTCTCTCTATAGCACTGTACTTAGTACATTTAATAAAACAATTATCATTTTCTTCATGCTCATAAGACTCCTATATCCTTATAAAATAAATTTAAATTCAGTCAAAAGGAAGAGACAAGCGAGAAGAGACGTACCGTATAGCCCTTAAAGTGATATGTGTTTGGGTTCATTACTTTATAGCAGTGGTTGTCAGTTTTTTCTGCCTCCACTATGCTCCTATGCACAACATTCCAAATAGTAACATCCCTCAAAATAACAGTGGTTCTCAACAGTTGAGGTATTCTGGAATCCCTATAGGTAGATATATGTAGTCTAAAATGACCCCAAGGCTGGGTATGGTGGCTCATGCATACAATTCCAGTAGTTTAGGAGGACAAGGTGAGAGACCAAGAGTTTCATACCAGCCTGGGCAATATAGCAAGACCCCATCTCTTAAAAAAAAAATTAGCTGGGCATGGTGGCACCTGTAGTCCCAGCTACTTGGGAGGCTGAGGTGGGAGAATTGCTAGAACCCAGGAGTTGGAGGTTGTGGTGAGCTGTGATCACTCCACTGCACTCCAGCCTGGGCAACAGAGTAAGACTCTGTCTCTAAAAATAAAATTAAATTAAAAATAAAAATTAAAAAATAAAATGACCCTAGTGAAGTCTGTGAAAGCTGACTCTAGCTCACTCACCTCTAAGAAGAGGTCTTTAGGGATAAAAATTACTACTTTATAGTCACAAATTTATATATCTACATGCATATCGTGTATATATTTGTGTACAGATTTATATATATGATACATAAATTGTTATATACTATAGAATTGCTTAATTATAATAATTACTTATACACTGTATTGGCTAACAATAAAAATTTTGATGACCACCTATGAAAGAAAAGGTATAAGGTAACTAGCTTTGAAACAAGAACAAAAGTCAAAAATATCACTGACTTTAAAAAGCAAATGCAAAATTTTTAGTTTAAAAGGCAAGCCTATCCCCAGCAAGTTATTTTGTGGATATCAACAAACTGACTCTAAAGCTTATATGGAAAGGCAAATGACTCAGAATAGACAATACAACACTGAAGGAGAAGATCAAGGCCAGAGGACTGACACTACCTGATTTCAAGACACCCATCAAGACAGTATGGTATTGGTGAAAGGACAAATAAATCAGTGGAAAAGAATAAAGAGCCCAGAAATAGACCCACACAAATATACTCAACTGATCTTCAACAAGAGAATAAATTCAATGAAAAAAAGAAGACTTTTCAACAAATGGTGTTAGAACAACTAGATATCCTTATGTTTAAAAAAAAAAAAAAAAGAAAGAAACCTAGACATAGAACTTACACCTTTCACAAAAATTTACTGAAAATGGATCATAGATCAAAATGTAAAATGCAAAACTATAAAACTCCTAGAAGATAGGAGAAACTCTAGGTGATCTTGGGTTTGGTGGTGATTTTGGATAAAAAGTCATCATCAAGATCCATGAAAGAAAAAATTTATAAGTTGGACTTTATTAAAATAAAAACTTCCACTCTGCAAAAGACACTATTGTAAGAATGAAAAGATAAGCCCCACAGACTGGGAGAAAATCTTTGGAAACACATAGTTGATAAAGGACCGGTATCCAAAATACATAAAGAACACTTAAATTCAACAATAAGAAAAAAAACACAACACATTTTAAACATGAGCACCAGATATGAACAGACACCTCACCAAAGAAGATATACAGATAGCAAATAAGCATACGAAAACATGCTCAACCTCGTGTCTCCAGGGAATTGCAAATTAAAACAACAATGATATACTATTATATAGCTATTAGAATGGCTAATGCCCAACACACTGACAATACCAAATGTCAGTGAGGATATGGAGCAACAGGAACTCTCACTCATTGCTGATGGGAATGCAAAAAGGAACAGCCACTTTAAAAGATAGTTTGGTGGTTTTTTGCAAAACTAAACATACTCTTATCACGTGATCCAGCAAGCATGTCCCTTGCTATTTACCCAAGGGTGCTGAAAACATGTCCACACAAAAACCCGCGCACACACAGATGTTTATGGCAGCTTTATTCATAATTGGTAAAACTTGGAAGCAACGAAAATGTCATTCTGTAGGTGAATGGAAAAATAAACTGTGATACATCCAGACAATGGAGTATTATTTGTGCTAAAAAGAAATGAGCTATTAAGCTCTGAAAAGTTATGAAGGAAATCTAAATGCATATTACTAAGAGAAAGAAGCCAATTTGAAAAGGCTACACACTGTGTGATTCCAACTAAATGACATTCTGGAAAAGACAAAACTATAGAGACAATAGAAAGATGTGCGGTTGCCAGGGCTTTGGGGAAGGAAGGGATGGATAGGAGGAACACAGAGGATGTTTAGGGCAATGAAGCTCCTCTGTATGGTACTATATGATGGATACATGTCATTATACAACTGTCAAAACCTACAGAATGTGCAGCAGAAAGAGTGAATCCTAAGGTAAACTATGGAATTTAGTTAATAATAATGTAGCAGGATTATTTCATCCACGGTAACAAACATACTAATAATGAGGGAAATGGAGGCGGGGAATAAGGCAACTCTCTGTACTTTCTACTCAATTTACCTGAAATTACTCTAAAAAAATAAAGTCTATTAATTTAAAAAGGAAAGAAAAGAATAACAAGCTTATCCCATCCCTGTTAGACAGGACCAAAAGTGCCTGGGAAGAGTCAAAATAAACAACAGCTCAAGCTAAAGTTTAAAACAATAATGCGCTTGGATCAAGCTCAAAGACAGGAAACGGTTTATAAGGCAATTAAAAATGTCAAAAACACAAATCAGCTTATATGGTAGGCAGATTAAAAGTAGAAACAAAGAAAGTAAAATGGGTCCAAGGGAATAACAGCAAACTTTAACTTCTGGTGGGGCCAGCTGAATTGGTAATACCTGTCAACTAACCATCCAGGGGAAAACTACACATTTGAAAGCAACTATGTGTGAAGATGAAGAAAGAAAATATAAGCAATGTATACATTATGCATGTTGAGAGGCATAATCTGAAAGCATCACTGATGACTTCAGTGTACAAATGCAGTTTATCAAGAGCAGAGAATGGGTTGTAAGGCAAGGTACATGTCAAAATTCTTTCACGTTAGTGAAAAACGTACCAAAATACTGTTTATTTCTGATGGAAATGAAACACTATTTGATACACAAAATTCCTCAATAAAGTATTTTCCCTTTTTATTCTAACAAACCTGTCCTTATTTCAAGTGATATGCTGGTAAATGGCTCTCTTAAAAAAAAAAAAAAAGTCCCAATTTGTAGCATCTGCCAATATCCCTGGTGTGAATAGTTGCACTACGGCTGATTTTGAGCTACCAATGGTTTAACAATCGGCTGGTAGGAATTAGATACAAAATATCACTCCTAGTTAGAGTCTGTTTATGATGAAGAAATTGACTCCAAATTACAATCACTTGTCACGTGGGCATGATAGCACTGGAGAGTGAACTTGGGTCCTGGTTTCCAACAACTTCCACAGTAGTGACTATTTCTGATTTCTTCCAGAATTACCAAGTTCTGATATACCTACTTCCCTTTAAAGGTCTAGATTCTTAACATGCTATTTGCTTAGAATAACCATTTCCCAAATCAAGTATTTTGGTAGCATCTACTTTTTTTTTTGAGACAGAGTCTTGCTCTGTCTCCTGGGCTAGAGTGCTGTAGTGTCAGCCTAGCTCACAGCAACCTCAAACTCCAGGGCTCAAGTGATCCTCCTGCCTCAGCCTCCCAAGTAGCTGGGATTACAAGCTCATGCCACCATGCCCAGCCAATATTTTCTATTTTTAGTAGAGACGGGGACTCACTGTTGCTCAGGCTGGTCTAGAACTCCTGACCTCAAGCAATCCTCCCACCTCAGCCTCCCAGAGTGCTAGGATTACAGGCGTGAACCACTGCCTGGCCTGGTTGCATCTTCTAATTCATTTGTATAAAAGGGGCTTAAAAAAAAAAAAAAAAAGCTTCCCCACTTTGATTGGACACTTACCTGTATTTTCTTTTAACTTTTTTAAGTTGGTTTTATTTTTCCATTTAATTCTGTCGTCCAGCTGGGATTTATTTGGGCTACTGATACCAAGTAAAGATCTTGTTTTATTTTTTTCCCCAATATTTAATCAATTCTCCTGGGTTCATTTACTGAAATTCTGTCACTGGTTTTATTCACTACCATAAACTAAATCCATATTCAAACATGCTTTCTAGCTTTCAATTTTGCTAATTAACAATCTATTTTTGTGTCAGTACCATACTGTTAATTATTATACCTTTATAACAGGTTTTATTACTTGTTGCCACAAATATTCCTGTTCATATACAATCTTCAGCTATTGTTACTTACTATACTTCCAAGTTTATGCATGCCTTCACAAATTTATTTGAGAAAATATGACATCCTTAAGACTCCTTGTCTAAGGTGAGGTGTGGCGGCTCATGTCTATAATCCTAGACCTCTGGGAGGCCGAGGCGGGAGGATCACTTGAGCTCAGGAGTTCGAGACCAGCCTCAGCAAGAGCGAGACCCCATCTCTACTAAAAATAGAAAACTGAACCAAGCAATATGGCACGTACCCGTAGTCCCAGCTACTTGGGAAGCTGAGGCAGGAATCAAGGATTGCCTGAGCCCAGGAGTTTGAGGTTGCAGTGAGCTATGATGACACCACTGCACTCTACCCGGGCGACAAAGAGAAAAAAGAAAAAAAAAAAAAAAAGACTCCTTGTCTAGTACCTGATGTACCCTCCACTAATGCATCTTCTTTTGTATACACAGAAACATGAATCCTCCTTTCCTTCGTAGGAGATCTATCTATTCTCATTAATTCTATTCTTAAATACTTGTTTTCTATTTTGTGGGAATGAAATCATTTTTCCTCACTATTCAGTCTGTTTTTGCTTCTTGTTCAATTTCAATGGACAGAAAAATTAAGACTTTCGCTTGTTCTTCAGACAGCTGTTCCTCAAATGTTTATTTATCCTAAACTAAACTTTCCCATTGAAAACAGTTTCTAAACATAGAAGTCCTATGACATCTTGGGCACACATCCAACGTTTTTTACTTGAAGTCTACTACAGAAATATCACTTATTATAAAGCGCAGGAAAAATGACCTATCATCTAAATATTCCATTATTCACTCAGCTAGAGTTTCCTGGGGTTATTTTCTTGTACTCTTTTGGTAACCTTCAGAAGCTCAGCTAAGAAACTACTATAAAAACCTAAAGATAACATGGTATTTTTTAAATGTGCATGGACCAGGCAGTCAGAAAACAAAGGCCCTAGACTTAACTTGGCTACTTATTATCATTATAATCTTGGTCAAATTATTTAACATCTTTTGCTTCTCTTGTAGCAAATGAACAAGTTGAATTGTATCTCAACCACGAGTATGTATCAGAAAGCAACGAGAACATTGTTTTCATTTTTGTTCTCCACTCCTCCCCCTATAAAAATATTCACTGCCAGTGAAAAGGCTATTGTGGCAGACTTTGCTTCTCTAGCTGGATATGGGCCTGCGGATCGGCAGAGGGTGACCTTCAAGTGAGAATCTGGACACCAGGATCCTGCAGGACCTCGTCCAGCAAGCATAACTGGACCCCAGGAGAGGCTGACACCTGCATATCTAGATGTGTAGCCATTTTCCCTGACTCCTAAGACACCAAACAGAAACTAAACAGTGGGCTGGGTCCCCTGTACCTCTGAGGCTGAGAGGATGGGAGAACACAAGGAGCAGAGGGGCTTCCTCCTCCTATCTGAACAGGACGCTAACTGAGGCTCAAAGAGGCAGAGGCTGTTTTCCCTCCCATTGCTCTTGGGGTTACTCCTTAAAACACTGCAGCAGTCTGCCCCACACTCAATTAGCAGACAAAGAAACATAACTGCACCCCTAATGGTATCCAGCATCCAGGGATGAAGAAAGCAAATATTTAACAAACACGAGGAGCAAATACTATAGATGTTAAAACACCAAACCTGTTTCAATTAAAAACAGAAACTAAACAAAGATGCCGATTCTTGCCTTGCTATTCAACACCATCCTGGAGGTTATGGGACAATATAAGTAAATGCATAATGTAAGAAAATCAAATCGCTGTTATAAATATTTTAAAAGAAGACATGAAACGTCTACATTAAGTAGCAATAATCACCTGGAAATGAAAATGAATAAAAAATCTTACATTCACAAATATAAAATAGAGGAGGATAAATTTAATAAGAAAAGCATAGGACTTATGGAAGAAACTACAAGAACTTCTTAAAGGACATAAAAGAAGATCTGAACACAGGGAAAGACATATTCATAGATGAGGAGGATTTATTACCATAAGTGTCAATTCTCACAAAATTAATATATTAATTAGCACAACTCCAATTAAAATTCCGATGCCATCTTTAGTCTAGGTTGTACTGGATAAAACTGTATTGGAATATACATGGAAGAATGAACACTCAAGAAAAGCCAAACAAAATATTTTTAAAAACTACAAAGAATATTTTCTAAATCAGAGGACAACATAACTATAATCAAAACATACTATCAAGATACAATATTAAATGACTATATCAGAACATAACAATAATCAACTCACTAGACATAAATATAGATAAATCAGATTAATGTAAATGAAAAAGAAACTCATCATCTCAGAATAAGAATTCTGCCTTTCTCTTTTGATGCCTTTAAGAAAAAAAAAAAGGATTCAACATGAGCAAAATTAGAAGTGAAAGGACGATCTATTTAGCAATAATACTGAAACATCTGGTTATTCATCTGGAGAAAAATAAATATGCTATATTAAAAAACCAAAGATCTAATGGATGTGAAGTTAAAAAGTCATTTTTCAAAATCTTAGAAGAAATTAGGAGTCTTTATGTATATAATCCAGGGGAGAAGAGACCTGGAAGCAAGATAGAAAACCCAAAATTATTTAAAAAGGAAGAGGAGGAGAAAGAGGATGAATGCATTTAACCAAATAAAAGTATAAAATATTTAGGGTAAATGATACCATAAACAGGAAAGGACAAAGTTGGGAAAATATTATTCTAATGTAGACGACAGAAAATATAAAGCATTCAAAGAACTCTTGCAAAAGTAACAAGCAAAAGACAACACAATACGGAAAACTTGGCAAAAGATATAAATAGGCAACACATATGAGAACAAATCTAAAAAGCCAACAAACATAGGGAAAAAAATGTTCAAACTTAGTAGTGCCCAGAAAATACAAGTTAAACTAGCAACGAGCTTTCATTTTAAGTATACATCAGACTTGTGTCTACTGCAGGCAAGGTACAGGGAAAGGGAACACTGAACACATTGCTCATAGAAATGTAATCCCCACCTAAGCACAGCCCAATGGAGAAGGTGTTCTGAACAAAAGGGTAAGTATTCTGGCCCCTAGAGCAGGGCATAAATTTCTTTGATCTTCAGCCTCTCTGTGCAACCTTCTGATTATAAATTAGTTCTGTACAAGCCTATCCCACAAACAGAGCAAAGGATGGTCTGCCAGCTCTAGCATTAACATCCACTTGGCATATTTCTCACTGTAGATTAGTAAATTGGCAAATTTATCAAAACTTGACTGTCAATACTGTTTATTATGATTTCACCGCCTGAAAAAGATTTCATATCCACTCTCAGCATTCTGACAAAACCAAGCTTTCTGACTGGATCCTGAATTTTGCTGGCCATTCCTGGCAATACCTTGAATCAGAATCAAAGTCGCTGGAGTAGGGCCCAGGCAGCTGTATGTTTTTGAAAGCTCCCCAAGGAGATTCTAATAGGCATCCAGAGTTGTGAACTTTCACCATTCTTCTAAAGTGGGCACCTGGCCCTACACAATGTTATTTAATGTCATTTAAAATTAACTTTGATCATTAAAAATTTTCAAAAGCACCATAAATAAGGAAACATTTCTGGAATACAACAAATAATACTCATCAAGCAGTTCAGAGAAATTTAAATAAATGCATGTTAGGGTGCAAGCAAAGTAAAGGATTGATGAAACAGTTCAAAAATCTAATTGTAAAAATTCAAATGTGATTCTCCCGGTTCATATCAGAGATCTCAACACATTGTTTCATCTCTCAGGGTTTCAGTCACGTCACTTCACACACTGTCCATGCCTCAGACCACATTACCTTGGTGCCATATCAATTCTCTGCTTTTTCATTACCTGTGATTTCAGAAGGTGAGATTTCAATTAAGCTTTAGAACCATTATTAATTCCTCCCTGCACCTTACAGTCTCTATCTAGTCTAGTCATCAAATCCCATCACAACTTTAAGCAAGCCTTCTTTTTTCTGCCTGGTTAAATTTTAAGTTCAGAACCAAATAATGTTCTATGTAGACTCCTGAAAAATGGTTCTCCACACTGTTCCTCCCTTTTAGCAGGTGAAATAACTTCACATGGCAGCTGCTCTAATATCCTCGAAACCTCATATGGAAATTGGACCCCAGTGTGGGAGGTGGGGCCTAATGGGAGGTGTTTGGGTCATGGGGGTGGGTCCCCCGTGAATGGCTTGGGGCTGTCCTGGCTAGCTCCCACTGAGAGCTGGTTGTTAAAAAGAACCTAAGGCCTCCCTCCCTCTCTCTCCTGCTTCCTCTCTCTCTACCTGGTCCGCACACAAAGGCTCCCCTTCACCTTCCACCAAGACTGGACGCTCCCTGAGGCCCTCATCAGAAGCAGATATTGGCACCACGCTTCTCGTACAGCCTACAGAACTGCGAGCCAGATAAACCTCTTTTCGTTATAAATTACCCAGCCTCAGGTACTCCTTCATAGCAACACCAACGAACTCTGACAGCACCCAAAGGGACTACTCTGCATTCCGAGCACACCAGGCCCTATGCATTCAACCGTGGCAATACAATGCCTTTGCACTCTCCGCACAAAAACACACCGCCAAGCCTTATCTTCAATAATATTGCCAAGGCCATTTTATTAGAATCACTTTTTTCTTTTCTTCCATAGCATCCCTATAATAAAAATGACTCATTTATCCCATTCCAAGATACACCGGAGGCAAGAAAAAACAATGACTCATTTATACATTGTTCCAAAATACTACGTGAAGATTATTTTAAACAAAAAAGGATCCACTTAATGTACCTCATATACGTCTGTTTATTATGTTACATTGTTACTATACTACATGCTAATGGATATTAGTTCATTCTTCATTTTTTATGAATGCCTTAACTACTTTCTGTATCATGTGTCAATAACAGAACTGAAAGTACAGCATATAAAACAATTCATATGATTTCTACTATGAATTATGATCACATTTACAATTCATTGTCTTCTGGGAGGAACAAGGCTAACAGTTGGAATTGGGCTTTTACATGCTTCCCCATTCAAATGGATTTCTCTTTAATTCTCTTTTTGGGGGAAAAAAAAAAACCTTAAAACTTTATTCATTTTAGCAAAATTTTAAAAATAGGGAAATAGCATGCTTAATGAAAACCAACTACTAGATCTAAAATAAGACTCAGAAATTCCACGAAACAGGCGCTGTCCTGTGGCATCGCACAGCAACAGACTGGGAGGAAGGATCACCGAGAGAGCGTGGCCCCCGCGCCCTGCAGAAGGCCAGCAAACTGGTGCTGAAACTCTTATCAACACAGTAAGGAGACTGCAAACATATTAAAGAAAAGAGGCCTAAGCGTTTGGGCCTGTAGTGGAACAGGCCAGAACCCCATGCTTTGGGACCTAGACACTGGCAATGTCTACAACAGGCAAGATACCTATCAGGGGTCATATTTAAAATATTAAGCAATCAGTACAGAGAGGGGGTCAGCAGAGCTGCCAGGTGTAAATACCAGCACAGACAGGACGGTGCATAACGGCTGAATATCAACACTGTTGGAGGTCATAAGAAATCCAGTAACAGGCAGAATATGGTATCTAAAGAATACAGTAACAGGTAAAAAGCACCAGGAAGGTCCAGCAAAGAACGACAGATCTTATCCTGGTGAACAGGTGTATGATGCAAAGTCTAAGAACAGGAAAATGTGAACATGCAGCTAGGAAGGTAGGCTTAATCCATAAAAAGGTATGTCAGCAGAACCTTATTCAATGTATTTTTATGTTTTTCTGAAAAGAACATCATTTTCTTCAAAAGCACGGTCTCATATTTGGAGGAAATAGAATAGCAAAGAGTTTGACAAGGCAAGGCTCAGGAAGGAAGAAATACCAATAATTAGAGACGGAGGCTTTGACACAAGGATGGGTATAGAAGAACAAAGACCAAAATTTGTAGCGAAGTTGGGCAGGTGCCAAATCACCTGGACTAGTGAACTAGGGCTCTCCTGAACCCCATCTCAGCACAGGACAGGACCTGATACAAGACGGAGTCTGCACAACGCTACAATAGCAGGTACAGACAGACAAAGGTCATGACATCGAGGTTAATGAAACAGAGGTTTGAAACTCAACACAGACGTTCTACTGGCCTATTTGCATGCTCTCAGTCACCTGTGAATATTGTGACTACCTGCGTTAGATTTTTCTGATTTGAATCTCATGATCAAACTATGTATCTTTATTCTAATATTTATCAACGAAAAGTTTTAAGGCAAACCATGACACCAAATACTTAATGAGTTAGATAATCAGCTGAACTTCTCACAGCACAGAATGCTTAGTCCTGAAGATGAAATGTCTCCTTCGTAAACCTAGCTCAAGAATTTGGAATTTAAAAAAAAGGGAGATAAAGCAGGCCCATGACCCTTAAATTCAACAACATCGAGAACTGGGACTCCAACATCAGGGAGCATCACAAAGAGTTCACTTAACAGCACAGGGCTGGCTTACTTGTCTAGGATCCATTTCCTAAAGCAGACAGATTTCTCTCAGGGATGAGAGAGTATTTTGGCAATAAGCAATAGGTGACTCTTTTCCACCATGATCAACATTAACCGTCAACAGATACATCTCTGAAACTGATGACAATGAGGAGAATGTGAATAACCCTACAAAGTTCATTTTTACAAAAACCTGGTTAAAAATCTACATTAACTTCCATAGCTAATCCAAATCTTAAATATTTCCCATATCTGTGATTAAATGAGCTAATATTTTGTAAAGCAACTTCAGAGAGTACCTACCCATGTAGTAGGTATTATATATTCACTTGCTATTAATAAATAACATGTCTTCATTTGTTTGACCTTCATTTCACATCTGTTCCACTGCAATAGCACCCTAACTCACCTCCTGCCCCCATTCCATGAAAGACAGAGATTTGATGAAATCACCCCAACCATTGTCACAAAGTCCATCCATGGCTCCCTATTTATTTTAGGATAAGGACCAAAATCCATAACAAGGTTTTCAAGACTGTGCGTGGCCGAGCCCCTGCCTACCCTTCCAGCCTCATGCCCTTTGCTCTCTCCGTAGGGCTCTGCCCCAGCCAGACTGGCCGTTCCCTGCAGCCTCCAGCACTTGATGGTCCCTCTGCCCACCCTCCACCCTTGTCCCAAACTTGAAATTATTTCTTCCTTTAGATTTTGCTAAAGTATCACTTGATAAGGGATGCCTTTAATTAAAAATATGAAGGATTCAAGAAAGTTAGCTAAATAAAGAGCTTGGGTGTGAGTTGTGCAGGGTGAGGTGGGGGGGGGGGGTTGTCCACAGTGTTCTGTAGCTCATCTGAGCCCTAATTTACCCCTCTCAAAAAAACAGCAATTTATCAACTGATGAATGGATAAACAAAATGTAATATATCCATATAATGGAACATTATTCAGCCACAGAAAAAGTAATGAAGTACCAATACATGCTATAAATGCATTGGATGAACTCTGGAAATATAGTAAGTATAAGAACCCAATCACAAAAAAACACCTATTATATGACTGTGTTTATATGAAACATCCAGAATAGATAAATCCACAGTGACAGAAAGCAGATTGAGTATGAGGTTTCTCTTTGGGATGATGAAAATGTTCTGCAATTAGATAATGGTGATAGTTGTACAACTCTGAAATACACTAAAAACTACCAAACTGAGCACTCTGTAGTAAGTGAATATCACAATACAATCACTTTAGAAAACAGCAATAATTTTCCTCACCAAATTTTCATGATTATATGAGATGTACTGAATGTATGTGCATGTAATGTGGCTGTACACACAGATACACGCATGCACACACGCAGTAAGTACTTACCACAACGCCAGAGCCTTAAGTACTTCAATAAATGGTAAGTATCATTTCAATCAAATATCACACGGGCCTTAACTGAAATTTAAACAAATGCATAATGTGCTTTTGAGAGGGTTGGCTTTTAATTATTTTTGCAATCCAGGAAAAACATCTCTGAGTATGAAAACTATTGATGAACTCCGGATTGTGTAACAATCCAAGTACTCTATGCAATTTTATTTTCTTACTATGCCATATCTTATTCACATTTTAATTTATACTCTTGTGGTTAAAATAGGTCAATTTATCTATTTTATTTCTGTGATAAAAACTGAATTCACTGAAACATTAGCTGTCATAAAATTACATGTGCAAAATAAATTCTATAAATCAATATGTTTACAAGAGGCATTGTATGGATAGTAGATGCATCTGTGGCCTTAACATTACAGACACATAACTGAACAGATCTCTGTACCGAACCTTGCTTTCTGTCTTATCAATTTTAGGGAACTAACCCAATCTTTCAAATGATAACATCCTCACTACACGGCTGGTTTAACAGAATGTTCCTGATTCAGTTTTTAAAAGAAGTAATGCATGAAACTGTTGGCACAGAGACAAAATCCCGAATTTAGGCCATATGAGTGTCACTTCATTGTTGTCACTGAAAGAAATAAGCTCGACTGTAATCAAACTTCAGCAGCGCTGCACCAGCATTCTGCCAGCTAAGCAGGCCCGACACCAGAGGGCCTCTAGCGATTAATATAACAAGTAGCATTTAAGAGCAATACAAATCATGCCGATGCATCGTATAAATAAGAAACATTGTTATAATTAATGATAAAGAACTATAATACACACTGCTCCTAAGTCATGTTCAATGACAAAACCCATAGATTTTACTTTCCTTTGGGAGGGTAAAGTCAGCTATGACACACATAACTTATTTAATAGAAAAATTATTTTCTTTTTTTATAAACGCTATTAATAAATTAGGCTTTTCTCTTTTCTTTGCAAGAAATTTACTAAAATGGAATTTAAGGAAATGTTATTTTTTTAAAAAAATCACTACGGAATCATTTTATGCATTCCTAACTTCAGGAATTGCTTTCCTGAGAGACATCACTAGTATAATATGAATAATCGAATTATAAGAGGGGTCATCTATTTACGCTCCTACCTTCTTTCCTATTATGAATTCATTCCAACAACTGCATCCCTAACCGGGTTATCTTAGTCACCTGCACGGTCACCAGAGCTTAAATAAGCATTAAAGACCATCGATCTATACCCTCCGGGCGCTAACGCTGAAGCAGCAGAGACAGACAGACAGACAGAAGGATGCGCGTAACTACGCGGTGACATTTGAAGTGAAGAACAAATGAAGTGCTGACCATCTGGCTGACCCAGGGCGGACGGGTCTGGAAGGACAGTGAGGATCCACCCGGAGGAGGGCGGGGCAAGGGGGCGCGAGTCGCAGCGACCGCGACCGTGACCGTGACCGTGACCGTGACAGCAGCGCGAGCTCTTGGCACCGGGCGCGCGCGGCCAGCGAGGAGCCGGACGAGGTGGTGGTGACTGGCTTCCTCCCACCGGGACAGAAAGGCTGCGACATGAGGGACGCAGGACGCTCACGAGGAGCCCTCGGCAGCAACGAGGAAGACGCAGACAGGAGGACCAAGGAAGCTCTGGCAACGATCCAGGAGATCCAGGCCACGGTGGAGCCCTGAGCCAAGCCAGTGGCTGTGGCCACAGCAGTCAGTAGAGGACAGGCGGCAAATTCTGAAGGTAGGACGGCAAGTCCCTCGTCCATGCCCGAAAGGGAGAGGAAGGAGCGCTGACCGACTCCTGGTTTCTGGCTCGGGGACACCGGACAGCAGGACTGTCCACCACTGTGGAGAGCATCCTCTCGTTCAAAATCAAACTAAAAAAAAAAAAAAAATCTCTTTCCCTCTATGTCTCCACTGGCCCCTGAGGTTCAATGTGATTCCTTCCGTCTCAGTACTCCCAGTTCTCTGCGTGTGGAACAGTCATTTGGGAAGTCATGATGCGTGACAGCATCTCTCATTTGCCTTCCTTACTGCAACTTTGCACGAATACCTCACCTTCTCTCTACAAGCTCCTTGGGAGCAAAGATCATATCCCATCCTTTTTTCCTATCTGCCACAGCATAGCAGATGCTCAATAAACACTGGTTGACTCAAAAGTGTTAGTGTTAGAAAACATCTCTAGAAAGAGACAGCTAACTACTGTCCTTTCCTGGGGTCTTAATATTTTTAACACCCCCACCTGCTCTAATACAATAGAGATAACTGAAGATTAAAAAGATATCCACAGATGCTGGCAAAATAAAAATTTCTCCCACTTTCCAGGGCTATGGCAGACATGATTAGCAGCTTATTGAACACTGAGACTAGCAATTTCTTTTCAGTATTAACCTACTGCTTTAGAACTGTAAAAACATCTTCAAGAGATGTATATACTATGAAGGCCCAGGGGCAACAGGATACTCACACACTGAATCATTATACCACGAAAAACTTTATACTGCTAAAAACAAAGGCTGTACAAACACTTGGTTTGGGTTCATGCTTGGGTTCAGGGAACATGATTCAATGAGATTTGGCTGTGGCGGGTTACAGGGTTCAGGCATCGACATGTAGAAATATTTAAACAGTCACAAAACAAGATAACCACATAGTTCCATCGATTCACCCAAACAAACTAAGTTCTTATAAGACAAGCTGCTGTGATGTATATACTGTTCTCCTCTAAGAATCTGTTCATTATAGCTGTATTCTCACAATAAAACTGTCTTCCATGTTTTAAAAAGTACATGGTGAGGATGGGGAAGGAGAGAGAAGGAGAAGGGGGAGAAAAAGATTAGAAACTATATTTTAGCAAAAAATGTATTCTCTATGACTGTCTCCCTTTTAACTAGTAAAAGTATTTAACTTTAAATTAGTCAGTAATTATAATTCTCCCAATATTTTAACTATGTATATTCACTTAGAAACTTTCCTAGAACTAAGATAATTTTCTGCCATCTGGCACAACAGTACTCCATATGGAAGAATTACTTACAGATCAAAAATAAAAAGAAACACAGAGATTATAAAGGCAGTATTTTTGGCATATACAAATCTCCTCAAGCTACATGCAATGAGGCTTCATCGTAAGAGGGCTCTTCCTCGTGTCAATATTTTCCTTTTTATATTATTTGCTCAGAAAACAAAACCAAATAAATATGTTGGTAAAGAGTTAAACTGGAAAAGATTTAAATTTAATCTCTCATATTTTATTCATGAGTTTGCTCAGGCATAAGCAGCACAGTTGGGAGCAGGAACAACTGGGTTCTACTTCTAGCTCTTCGCCACCATATGACCTTGGAAAAGTCACAATTTTTCTATACTTCCATTTTCTTTGGGCAAAACAAACATACTAACAGAGCCTGTGTTTACTTCATTCATTAGCTTAATACCATATTAGGATGATAATTTTGGCCAAAAAAAAAAAAGTAAATAGACTATGGGAAGTATTTTAAGATCTTGAGAGAAAAAGTATCACTGAAATAATGAACAAAATCAGTATTTCTGGCAAATCCATATATTAGGAAGGGAGGTTGTGGGCAGAAAGATAGCTCAATGGCATCAGTTTTATTGACTTAACTGAACTTTGAAATTAAGTCTATCATCCTGAATGTTCATCAGATTTACTATATATGAAAATTGCTCATTATAACTTCAAGTATGGGGGAAAGTTATCATTATATTAAATTGTCGGTTGCTTTAAGATAGCTGATGTTGCTTCAAACTAACATTTTGTGCTAACACAACTGTGGAATAGTACTGGTATCTGATAACCCTGAAGACATCAGAGCCTGTTTGTCATCTTCTCTTTCCTCCATTTATGACCAGTTATGAGAAACTTTGCCAGAATAACACAAATTAACAAGAAAACCAAGGCCGGTGAATTTTAGTCAAAGAAAATTTAACTGCCAATGTTACAACTGCCCGATGCATGCATGTCTAGATTTTCTGTGCATCTCACTGATTACCATTCAGGAAAATATTCTTCCTGCTATTTTCTACAGCTTTTATTCCATTTGGATTGGTCTGAAGAATTAGCATGCAAGGAATGGCAGTGATAATAATCCCTTCGGCATCTCTTTCGTTCAGGAATATATACTTACAGCTGCTGCTCCAGGACTTTAACAAGGACTTTATGCTAATTTCAAAAAACACAGAATCCTGTAGACTCAACATAGTGTCTCAACCGGCTGCAACAGTAGCAGCAGCAGCAGCAGCAGCAGCGGGAACGGTTTTGTTGATCTGCCTCTCCAAGCCACTGTCCCTTCTCTTCTCACAGGCGGCAGAGTTTTGGCCCAGAGTGCACTGGCTTCATTACCATGCAGGCTCGCGGTGACGCACAACTATAGTGGAGACGCTGCTGAATGCAGATGAACTA